>NW_015506390.1:143012-171426 GCF_001515645.1 Sinocyclocheilus grahami
ACCATATCAGTGGCCTAATAAACATTTTGCAACCTACACTGATGTTATTCTCTGTCATCTGTTCTTTGACCATGTGTTGCATTGTACCTGGATGATACGCAATGATGATCATTGATAAAAAATGCGTGGTCTATTTTGATGCACAACAAACACTCATGCAACATTATTTATAGGCTAAGTCATAAAGTTTCACAAACATATATACTCTTAATTAGGCTTATATATATATATATATATATACATAAACTGTTCCCTCCTGGTGGAATGACCTGCCCAACTCAATTCGAGCAGCGGAGTCCTTAGCCATCTTCAAGAAACAGCTAAAAACACATCTCTTCCATCTATATTTGACCCTCTAACTCTAGCACTCTCTATTGTAATTCTATTTTATCTATTTGTTGACTTGACCCTCTAACACTTGCACTCTCTATTCGTTTTCCAACTGCTTGTTTTCTTTAAAAAAGTTTTTTGTTATGTGTATGTATGTGTACAGCGTCTGCTAAATGATAAATAAATAAAAAGGCCTCTAAATATAAAAATAAAGTGGAATAAAGATTGGATTGTGGCCTTGATTAGCTTGTGATAAGATGTTGGTAAAATGTGTGTTGGTGTGGATGTTGATGTTATGTGAGACAGTGACATTTTGTTTTAAAAAATATGAATTCAATAGTGATTCACACTCAAAATCCAGGAAAATGTTAGTCATGGAGGATGCCATTAATAAAGTAAAGTTTTCCTGAATTTTGAGCATGAATCACTATTGAATCGTTGTTACAAACTAAAAAATGTATGCACCAAAACATAGGAGACAAGAGAGGGGGTGCGTCCGAAATCACATACTGCTTAGTAGGTGCTACATTTGAATTTGAACGTACTACTCGACCTTTAAAAAAGTACGTTCTATATAGTATGAATGCGAGTAGTATGAATGGAATTCGGACATACTACATCCGCCATGTTGATGTTGTCACGTGACATGCGTCTCCACAACAGCGCCTAACTTTAAAGAGCCCTCACCTTCCGCCGTTCTCGAATATGGCGCCTCCTCTCCCGTGGCCTCATGGGATAGTAAAGTGTCCATCGTATGCATGCTACGGAATTCGGGCGGAAGTAGTAGGTCATCCGGGTACTTCTCGCCTACTGTTTTTCGAATACTATGAATTCGGACATACTACTCGCCTCGCATACTGTTTTTCGCCTACTATATAGTATGGAAGTATGCGATTTCGGACGCAGCTAGTGTGATGTTAACGCCTTTGTGGAATCTGCTGTATAAAAATATGACATAATAAAGCAAAAAAAAAAAAAAAAAGAGACATTTCTTAACTTGATTCTGGCATTTGTTACATGACATTACCATTCAAAAGTTTGGGATTACTATGATTTATGAATTTTTTTTAAGAAATGTATATTTTTGTTCTTCAAGGATGCATTAATTTAATAAAAAAATGACAGTAAAGACATGTATAATGTAAAAACAGATTTCTATTTCAAATAAATGCTGTTCTTCTAAACTTTGCATTCATCAAGAAATCCTGTCGCTGTATAATGGTTTCCACACTTCGTTAAGCAGTACAACCATTTTCAACTGTGATAATGATCAGACATGTTTCTTGTGCAGCAAATCAGCATAATTAGAATGATTTCTGAAGGATCATGAGACACTGAAGAGAAGTTGAGATCTGACATCACAGGGGGAAAAAAACTTTATTTTAAATTGTAAAATTATTTCACAATGTTAATGTTTTTTAATATTTTTAATCTGATGCAGTTGGTGAACATGAACAAAGAACCTTACTAATACAAATCCTTAGGACAGTATTGTATATATCATATCAAAACAAGCACAAGCAGACTTGTGAACATTTGTTAATAAAATTATTTTTTAACATGAAATTAGTTTCTTATTTCATTCCATAAAATGCAGTGAAGTATTTGTTTTCTCATTTACAGTGTACCAAATGTAGGCTACTTTTTAAACTTTTGTCCATACAATTTTGTTTAAACCAAAATTGTACTTATTAAAGGAACACTTCCATGCTTGTGTGTGTGGTCTTAGATTCCTATTCATTTTGTAAATAAAGCCTAACAGTTTAAGAACAATCACACCAGGATAGATGAAAAAACGATTAGTCCACAAATACAAGTTTATTTCAGCTGTTGTACTCAAATGATAACAACTAACAACAGACATCGATTTAAAGCATTGCAAGCTACAGCACAACGAACTGAAATCAAAGTAAGTTAAGTGTGCTGAATGTCTGCAATCATTCAGTCAGTGACGACTGCACAAACCGTGCAGGCTAATACAAACATTATAAAATGTTACAAAATGATGAACAAATGTAGTTTAGGCATAGGTTTGTGCAACACTGTAAATATATTTACCTTTTTTAAAAAATATTCCATTAAGCCTGCTGAGATACAAGGAGCGTGAACTGAAATTCTCTGTTCCAATATTCATGTATGCTCCACCCACTGAAACCGAGAATCTCGGAAACCGAAAATCTCGTAACCGGCACTTAAACTGAAAGCAATCAAAAAAAAGCCCATGGACAGGTTTTTGCTGACAGGATACGACATTCGGTAGGGAAACGCAAAAATTATCATGATATTGTCTGTCATAAACGTTATCAATGCTGTCAAAAACAGTAGCATTTAACAGTCCTACACACAGATCTGTAGAACAAGTAGGTTACAGAATTAAATGAAATAGGCCTACTCAAATGTCATTCAGTATAGTTACATTTTCACAAATCATGTTATATAAACTTTCATAAGAGCACTAGACAAAGTTATTGTAGTTATGTATTGTTGCAATAAACAACTGATAAAATTATCCACCCTTAAATATAGTAAAGTATTAACAAATTTTGATGCAATAAATAGGGTATGATTTAAAAAATAATCATCCCTCCAAAACAGAGAAAAAATCTTTCACAAACATCTACATGTCTGTCTCCTTTAAAGTGTTTATAGTGTATATAATGAGTTGTATATGTGGGTTATTGTAACACAATTCTTTAACACCAACCCCCATCATCAAAGCCTGGGTACGGCTTTATATAATAAAATATAATCGTATATGGGCAACTGAGAAATTACAATTAGCTTCAAGTTACACATGACAATTAATGAGATTAATGCATCACTTCTACTAGAATGTCACTATCAATCACTATTGAGTGTTTGTAATAACTTCTGACTGCGATCCAATGTGGATTTTGGTCAAATGATGAGGCAGAAATATGTTGTTAGTAACATTCTAGAAGAATTTTATGTGGAAGACTTCTGTGGGGCGTGAAGAAAAAGTAATGTAACTAGTAGTGTAACTAATTACTGTTGCCAGAGAGTAATAAGTAAAGTAACAATATTACTTTTGAAATGAGTAACTAGTAATGAGTAATATATTACATTCCCATTCAGTCAGTCACGTTCAACGTTACGTCAGTGACTGACTTGAGTAACTAGCCCAACACTGTTCTACACATACCCCCAACAACACCCCTTAGTTATTTGCCTACAAGCATATACAGCAAGGCTTCGGTCCTGGAGGGCCACTGTCCTGCAGAGTTTGGCTCCAACCCTAATCAAACACACCTGAACAAGCTAATCAACGTCTTCAAGATCAATACCTGCCTGTAGCTTTCTAGTGATCTTGAAGATATTGATTAGCTTATTCAGCTTGGAAATATCATACAATATATTATTAAGGGAAATAAATAGATGCATGTAATAATTTACTTGAAAACAATTTAGTTGAATATTGATAAAAACATTCTAATTAGTCCAAGTGATGCATCAGCATGAAACTATATAACTTTATTTTTGTGTTTATATATTTGTTTGGCAAACGTTACTCAAGGTCTGCACTCTAAACATCTCTTTATTTTAGATAGACTGAGATATCTTAATACTTAATAATGTGTATGCACATTTGACCATACGTGGGAGGTCCAAAATGTCCTGACTATTTAAAAATGTCCTCACTAATGTAGTGAAACCTGTTGAACACTAACTTGTGAGCCAGAACTCACTAATTAAAAAAGCTTACAAACTTACCAAACCATGCCGTTAAAAATAATTGTCATTTTAATGGTAAAATACCGTAAAACATTCTATAGTAAAAACCTGTTAACTGGTTACCAGTATATTTTCTGGTACATACATTAAAATAAAATCAAATCAATCAATCAATCAATAAACCAATCAGAAGATACAGATGCAAACATGGTTTTTTTTAAAGATGCAAATTTGCATTTATTTACAATGGACCTTGTTTCTTTATATTTTCCCTGAGTATAAGAACTTAAGCTGGCTCATTATTTTCTGTATCGACTGAATAACAAACAACAGTGACATAAATGATGGCATTCACTTTTTTTTTTACTTTCTTTAACTTTTTTGTCATCTGAATTGTTACATCTTTCATTGGTTCTCTGGTGGAAAAGACACCATTTTGTGCTGATCTACTCTTGCCACGTGAACTGGACAGCGTGTAACCAACTCTTGAAACGCTTAATAAGGAATATGTTTTTGCTGTTGCTAAAGGAAATGAGTTTGTCACTACAATAGTTTTGCTCTCACATCCTGCAGCCCGTAAACATATTTGCATTTTTGTATAATTACCGTAGTCCACTGACATAATATCACACACACACACACACACACACACACACACACACACACAAATAGCCTATATCAAGCTGTCATGTAGCCTACTCTTGGGTCCCTAGTAGCATGCTCTTGGCCACGGTGCCCTATAGATCGCTTGCCTTGGGCCGGCTTGCACTAGCCACACCACAAAAATGAGTATGGTGCCCATATCCTTAAACAAAGCATTATCTGCATTACTCAGATAAGGCCAAACTTACCTTAACAATTCACATCAAAATTGAAACTTACTGTAGAACAAAACATGGAAGTGCCAAAAAGACTTCAAATCATAAACTTCTATTCTAAAATCCCACAGGAAATTCAAGAGGGAGTGGCTCAAAAATGCAAACCTGTAACTCTAACCCAAGCCTAACCTAACATTAGTAACCCTGAGCTTAAAACCTGCTTGATCATAGGGATGTTGTTCCAGGATGTTGACTGAGGAAATGTCCTGCCTAGCAAAATCACAATCACCTGTAAATATTCCTCAGGGAAAGTCGCAAATGTGCTCTTTGCCACCTTGTATGTCAAACTGTATTTTTGCCATGTTTTCTAGTAACAGTCTCTAAAAGAATAAGACATAAGACATGTTTTTAGAAACCTACTTCTTTAAATCATTAGAAAACAAAATTGTTCTTGTTTTAAGCAACAAAATATAGTGAGGCTTATGCTCTAAACTACAAACAGATAAAGAAATACAGAGAACCTTTCTGCTGAGCTACTATAATAAAGAGTATCTTTTTGAATGTTTGTATAGTGTATTTATCTCGCTGTTGTGTGGCGCCATCTACTGGATAAAAAAAAACCCTGAATCAAATATTTTAAATACTGTATACAGTGATTTTGCACACTGTAAGACAAGTGGTACTGTAGATTCACTTAAGTGCACTTGTCCTTAGTTTCTTAGTAACAGCATCATTCAGTCTAACACTATATTCATACTAATTCAGTCTGACGTAAATATATAAAGCACAATGCAAATGCCAAGATTTGAAAAAAAAACTGTCCCTACAAGACCAGTTTATGCAGCTGCTGATGAAGTTGACAGTGGAGGTAAAGATGTGTAAAGATGACTAGTTTTGATCTAGATGGTGAGGATAAGGATGATGTAGTTACTAAACTTTTTTAGTGATATCCTACTACATTCCAAACTATGACGAATGACCTGCAGAGGGCAGCAGAGAAGCTTTAAAACATACAGAAAAGACTTTCTTTCAGAACAGAGTCTTTCTTTACAGAGACCATACGATCCACCAGTGCAATAAAAATAAGGGGTAACTGAGGAGATTTATTGGTTCATGCTGAAATTACCAGATCCACCAGTGTTAATGTTGTACCCTCTTACAGCAAATAACTTGGAACAGAAGATCACTTTCAGACAGTGGCGTACAGGACCCCCGCAAAACCCCGCGGTGTGTGGGTGACCCGTCGCAGGACATTCTAAAAAGCATTCACAAATCACACAGAATGTGTTTTTGCTTTGAAAAACGCAAGAAGCGGCAGTGGAATTTAGAAAAAGAAAAAGGAAAGGTATCTTTTATTTAAACTCTTAAACTTCTTTTAACTTGAGCACCATGTTTTTAGAACGCCGTGCAAAAGTAGTGCAGTGGAGCGTGAAAAACTCTCAACGTGGTGTGTTTAAAACAACAACCAGGTAAAATCAAATTTTCTCTCATATTTAGGACATTCTAAAAAGCATTCACAAATCACACAGAATGTGTTTTTGCTTTGAAAAACGCAAGAAGCGGCAGTGGAATTTAGAAAAAGAAAAAGGAAAGGTATCTTTTATTTAAACTCTTAAACTTCTTTTAACTTGAGCACCATGTTTTTAGAACGCCGTGCAAAAGTAGTGCAGTGGAGCGTGAAAAACTCTCAACGTGGTGTGTTTAAAACAACAACCAGGTAAAATCAAATTTTCTCTCATATTTAACTTAATTGTCATAAACACTATAGCCTACTTCTATGACAACGGCACCGTAATCGAAGTGAATATTTTTTACACTTAACTAAGACAGTGATATAGGCTACTGATATTAAAAGATCAAACTCTGCAGAAGTGGCTCAGAATATATTTTTTTCCATATTAATTTCACACTTGTCTAGTACAAATATGTGGTTTTGTTTCATAATTACATGGTATACTTTTTTCTTTATTTACTCCAAAACAATGGAAGTGCTAGATTGGAGATTCATATAATTGGCCTATAGCAGATTTGTCTTATTTTAAATTAACACTAAAAACTGAGATTAAAAAAAAGACTTCAGCCAGAAATTCACCTATGGTAAAATAAATGTTCAGCAATATCTTCAAAAGACTTCCGTTTTTGGCAAAAAAATAAAAAATCATGGATATAATGTTGATATGGCAACTAATAAATATCATACATTTGGTGTGTGTGGAACATGTGTGGAAATATTCAAAACCGTGTGTCTTACAACTAACCTTTACCTAACTAACCATGATTACCTCTCATTGTAAAAAGAGGTAACGTGCAATTGTTATGTTAAAGAGCTATTACCCTTATATTCAGGTTTCTTTTTATAACCTAATATATATATATATTATTTTAACTTTTTTTTGTTTTTTACATTTTAAACTTAAAATTTTTTTTTAATTAATTAATTTAGATGTCACCACATGAAGAACTTTTTTTTTTTTTTTAGAGTATCTATACGCTTAATATGGCTTAATGCATGAACACATTAAAAGACCAATTTCAGCATGCTACACCTTTATGATGCTATGTGTTACAGGCCAGCCTGGTCTCATGTTTATACGTAGGTATTAATACGTAACATTTACAAGCAAAAAACGTAAATTTTGTATGTTTTTAATCATGCTAAAATGTAAAATTTAGACGTATTTCAACGTTTAAAACGTACAAATCGCTACGTATTTTTAGCTAAAAAACGTAAAAATATTTACGTATCTTTTATATCATTTAGATATTCATATCAATGCATTTTTATAATTTGATCAATAAGCGATTTAGATTTTTAGATAAAAAAATTTAATAATGCAATTGAAAACAAGTTAATTCATATGATAACTAAACTAATAAAATGAATGCCGCGATTTCAATATTCATAAGGATTCATTTTTAGGTGTCGTCAATACGTCAGTTTTGTACGTTTAAATTCTGAAAATACGTCAGTATTGTACGTTTAGAGGCTGAAAATACGTCAGTATTGTACGTTTTAGTGCCTGTAAAAACGTACGTAAATGTACGTTTTATAGAACCACATTTTACGTAAATTACATACGAATTATCATGAGATCACATTGTACAAGCAAACAAGACGTGAGACATGCGGATCCATTCGCAAGCTTTATTTAAGGACATGGTCAACACAGGCGAGGGTCAGTCGATGGCAAACATATATTGAGGGCAAGACACAAGAATAGTACAGTGAACGGGCGTGGGGTCGATCTCCAGCGAACAAAGTCCAAACAGGGTAATCCAAAGGGTAAATCCAAAACACAGGCGATGATCCAGGCGAGGGGTAAACAGTAAACAACAAGGCAAGACTAAGCTAAGACTAGGAAACTTAAAGCAGACTCCGTAACGTAGCTATCACTGACTAGAGATATGCACATACAATACTCGGCATTGGATGGTGGTGTGAGACTGATTTATATAGTGTGTGTTATTGGTAGCAGCTGTGTGTGACTGGTTTCAGGTGAGCTTGTGATTAGTGCAATGGAGCATGGGAAATGTAGTCCAGGGTGATGTGTAACAGTCTGTGTAGTGTGAGAGTCCGTGTGGAGAGCGGGTGACCTCTGGTGGTGAGTGAACAGAAGTTTATAGACCGGATTCGTGACACTATGTAGGCAAGCAGATGAGCCCAGAATAAACGCACTAAATTTGCATGTTAAGCTCTGTGCATTCATATTCTCTGCTAGTCATTTTATTATTCTTACCTATTATCTGTAACCAACTGTAGCCTATACAGATTTTGGTCCTTATTTATTTTTTTAAATACTGTCTTTCCACTTCTATCAAGGTGCCTTTGTTTTAGCAGCAAACTGTTTATTACAAGAGAAATGCAAGAGAAATAGCTTTTTCCTGCTTGTTGTTTTAAAACGTTAAAGCCTGGTTTCAAGGACAGGGGTAAGACTAAGTCAGAATTAGACCATAGTTAAATGAGGACTTTAAAGAATATTTTATAAATGTGCCTTAGAAAAAAATGTGTGCATCTTGAGACAAAACAAAGGCACTGATATATTTTAAGATCAGTCAGTGCAAGTTTATTTCAGTTGAAAAAAAAAAAAAAAAGCAGACTTACATTTTAGTCTGGGACTATGCTTAAGCCTTGTCTGTGAAACTGGGGCTAAGCCATGTTGAGTTTTGGATGTTGAGCGTTTTAGAATGAAAATCACTATGCACATTTTAGCATATATGTTATAATGTTATTCAGTAACAACATACACTGAACAAAATTATAAACGCAACACTTTTGTTTTTGCCCCCATTTGTCATGAGCTGAACTCAAACCAGATACTGACTGGTTTTAGGAACCCCTCAGCGTGACCGGTGTCTGAAGCCATGATTCAAATGCGACAATGAAGTTGGCCGACGACAGTCTGTGACATCACTACCGGCGCGGCCACTGTTATAAAAGGGTGCCTGTAGTATGCCATCAACTTGTTTGTCTGAAGGAGATGTGTGCAGGAAGGCCCGAAACATGGCACCATGATGCAGTGTCTTGTTCCTTGTTCGGGAAACCATGGTTACTTATGTAACCTGAGACGTTCCCATTTGAATGGGAACTCGCACTGCAGTGGACACAAGCCATGCTGAGGGAATGACTGGCTTATTAATTATACAGTTAGGTCTATATACATTTAGACAATGACACAATTTTCATAATTTCGGCTCTGTAGATTTCATCAAGATGAAATTATAGTGCAGACTTTAAGCTTTAATTTAAGGGGTTGAACAAAAATATAACATAAAATGCTTAGGAATTACAACCATTTTTATACACAATCCCCTCATTTTCAGGGGCTCAAATGTAATTGGACAAATAAATATAATCATAAATAAAATGTTCGTTTTTAATTTTGTTAAGAATCCTTTGCAGACAATGACTGTCTTAAGTCTGGAACTCATGGACATCACCAGAGACTGGGTTTCCTCCTTTGTGATGCTTGCCAGGCCTATACGGCAGCTGACTTCAGTTGTTGTTTGTGTGTGGGTCTTTCTGCATTTAGTTTTGTCTTTAGCAAGTGAAATGCATGCTCAATCGGGTTGAGATCAGGAGATTGACTTGGCCATTGCAGAATATTCTACTTTTTTACCTTCAAAAACTCCTGGGTTGCTTTTGCTGTATTTGGGTCATTGTCCATTTGTACTATGAAGCGCCGTCCTATCAACTTTGCTGCATTTGACTGAATCTGGCCAGACAGTTAATCCCTATACACTTCAAAATTCATCACTAAACACCAATAACCCAGTGCCACTGGAAGCCATGCATGCTCAAGCCATCACACTGCTCACACTGCTCCTCCATGTTTCACAGATGATGTTGTATGCTTTGGTTCATGAGCTGTTCCGAGCCTTCTCTATACTTTTTTCTTGCCATCATTCTGGTACAGGGTGATCTTAATTTCAGCCGTCCAAAGAATGCTTTTCCAGAAGTGGTTTGGCTTTTTAGATGTTTTTTGGCAAAGTGTAATCTGGCCTTGTTTGCACCTTGTGGTGAACCCTCTGTATTTGCTCTCGTGAAGTCTTCTCTTGATTATAGACTTTCACAGTGAAACGTCTACCTCCTGGAGAGTGTTCTTCTCTTGGCTGGATGTTGTGAAAGGGTTTTTCTTTACCATGGACAGGATTCTCCGATCATCCACCACTGTTATCCTCCTTGGACGTCCAGGCCTTTTTATGTTGCTGAGCTCACCAGTGTGTTCTTTTTTTTTTCTCAAAATGTACCAAACTGTTGATTTAGCCACTCCCAATGGTCCTGCTATCTCTCTGATGGAGTTGTTTTGTTTTTGAAGCCTAACAATTGTCTTTTTCACTTGTATGGAGAGATCCTTTGTCTGTCCATGAAACAGCTTTTGAGTCATTTGTCCAATTACTTATGGTCCCTTGAAAAAGAAGGAAGTGCATATTAAAGAGCTGCAATTCCTTAACCTTTCCTCCAATTTTGATGAGAATACCCTCAAATTAAAGCTCAGAGTGTGCACTTTAAGCCCTTGTTATATAACTGTAACCTAAATGTGTTTTGATCAGCAGCTAAAATAATTGTGCAGCTAAAATTGTGCCTGTGTCCAAATATAAATGGGCCTAACTGTAGATCTTTATGACGGAGAGAAGGGGAAAGATAAGTGAGGAAGAAGAATGTTAATTTCCTTTCAGCCCCTGGCTGTAGACCAGAGCATTTGCTTTGAATCACTGCCCTCAGATCTTCCCTAGCCTTCCAGGCATCTCACTTCTTCTGAGACTCACTTCTCTGAAGAGGAGGGGCTCAAGACAGGACTCAGACTGAGACAGACCCAAACCCCGGAAGGTTTGAGGCGCGGATCTGGAACAGAGCAGTATAAACTTTTTAAAAAAGCTGCCAACCATGCCTTTGCCTCTCTAAACATTTCAACCACTGTCTCAACAGAAGTTCCAAAAAGCTCAGAAGGCGATACTGGCACATCGAGTAGGAAATTACTTTCTTGTCAGCCCGATGTCAGTCAGATTAAACCACAGATATCTCTCCATGGCCACTATTGCCACCATCGAATGGCCAATAGCAGCAGCTATATGTTTGTTAACCCAGAGAGCTAAATCTGTGGTACGGTGCAACTTGGTCAACTTGGTCAGGGGAAAGGCCCTGGGCGTCATCTAGATAATTTAGCAGGTCAGCCTGTTAGGCTTCTAACACCACCAGAGTGTGCAATGCTCCACCAGCTTGACCTGTGGCCACATGCTCTGCCGTTTAAATATTATGTGGTACACAACAGTTTAGATGTTGTTTCTCTCGCCAAAAGATAACCTGCGAGATAAAATTAGCCAAAATACCAGCGTATATGATCCTGTGATGCTTGTTTTTTGCCAACTCATTCAGCGCTTCAGTTATTCCAACAGTCATTGAACTGAGGAAACAGCTCAGACTCAGACTAAAGAACTGATGAGCCACTGATATGCGAATGCATGAATGCATTTAATGAAGGGGTAACATGAAAGTTTTTATGGTTTCTCATTGTTAATGTAAAAAGGTAAGCTGATGAAGACAAGTTTATTCACTTCATATGCTTTAGACATGTAAAACATCCACATTTCTGTCACGCTTATGGACTTGTTTTATGTGTTTTCTCCCCATGTGCTCCCCGTGACCCAGTTTTTCCCTCTCGTTGATTATTCATTTGTTTCAGGTTACCCTGCATATTGGATTCTATTAAAGACTGTTCCTTTATCCACGTCTCCATCATTCCTTCCTACACAGTGCGTGACAGAAGACCAGACCAAACAAAAGAAAATTTAACTGCGTGTTTTCCCTCTGTTTGATTTCCGTTTTTTGTACAGTGTTTTTGTTTCCTGTGTTTTCCCCATCGATACCCTCGCCACTTTGTTCGTCACCCTAGCCCGTAAGGACCTGCCCCTTGTGGAGTATGCGGTTGAGTTCAGCCAGCTCGCCGTTCTAACAGCGTTCGACGATGCTGTGCTGAACTCACTGTTCTGTCGACCTCCCAGACAGGGAAGGTATCATCTGGTGTCTGGAAAGCGTATATCCCCGATCCAGAGCACAGCCAGACCCAGAGTCCAGCCCACCATCACCCCGCTGTGCGGAGCTCAAGCCCGAGCCCACCGATGACGTAGAGTCCGAGCCCGTTGCGACCGACGAGCCATCGCCAAACGGAGCGACAGTTCTGAGGATTGCCGCGGAGTCGGAACTGCAAGTAACGTCAGACCAGGTGCGAGAGCCGGCTACAACGCCCACCACGAGGGAAAGAGCCGTGGACAGCGAGAGCATGGAGAGGAGCTCCGCCCCCTGCACCATGGCTGAGGGTGAGCTTATTGTGGATCTGGGACTGTGGTACACTGAGGGGGGGGTCCCAAATTGGATTTATGGGCTGACCTGCCCCCTGTCCTTCCTCCTTCGTCAGAGCCCTCTGTCAGTTCCGTTCCCACATCCGGCACGCCGGCCGATTCACTCCCAAACCCTATGATGACAGCAGAAATCCCCTTAACCTCAGCTCAAAAGAGGAGAATGAGGAAGAAAAGACTGTTGGCTCGAGACCCTGACCAGAGTCGAGAGATGGCTCTAGCCCCTGACCAGAGTCGAGAGAGCGCTTCTGTTCCTGAGTTCAGCCCAGAGAGGGCTCCTGTTTCCTCGTCCAGCCCAGAAAGAGACTCAGTTCCCGAGCTCAGAAATGCCCACCCACCCTTGCGCTCCTGCCTCCTCCACCACTGTCGTCTGGCAGCCCATCTGCTCACCCTCAGCCCACCATCTGTTCAGTGCAAGCACCGCAGGTCTGCTAGTCTCCATCGTCGGCGTGGCTGGAGAATCCCTTGCCTCCACCTCCAGCCTCTGAGTCCCAGACTACGCCTCGGCCCGTCGACCCAGCGGCTCCACCATGGCTCCAAACTCCCTCCTCTCCGCTGTGGCCCGGCACTCCACTGGCTCCGTCGGGCTGTCTAGGAATGTCTTTGTTGTTCCTTCCTACACAGTGCATGACAATTTCTCATCATATTGGGTGCTTTAATAATATAATTGTTTATACGCTGCATTGTTGCATGACTATGTAAACAAACTGGTGAATCAGTTATTTAAACCAAGAGCTAACTGTCCGAAAGATTCAACCACTCAGATTTTCAATCAGATTTTCCCATTACCTGCAGTTATGGATTACAGGCAATCATGTTGTAATTAATGTTCAGTTTCTTGCACAAATAGATAATTTCACTTCATAAGACCTCAATATATCATCAGGAGCCACGGGTATGCATTTTGTTTTCCTTGATATGCTTTTTTTTTATTCTGAAAAAGTATTTTATGAATCACCAAGCACCACAGTTTTAGCTAAACATTTTCTTTAATCTTCTATAGAAAATTATTTTTGATTGCAATAATTTTATCCTGTTCATCACTTGTTTAACCTTTGTAATTTTGTTTAAACGCCTACCATTCCATGAGATAAATTTCACCTTCAAACTACTAGACATTAGTTATATAATATATCCTTAAGATTTGTTTTGATAAAATAAAATAATTTGATGGAAACACAGCCATATACAACAAGAAAAAGAAGAAACAAGGAGAAACAAAATGACCGATACGGGTCCATGCATTACAAAGAGTCCGCTGTTTCTCACTTTTAATTAAGCTTTTAAAAAAGCTTTAATTTGTGGTAAAGGCAGTGTTTTCCCCTTCCACCCTATGTCCGTTTTTAATTGTTTATAACCATGAAAATAAACACATATTTGGCCATGATAATTTAAAAGAAAACGAGATATAGTCATATTTAACGGAAAATGGTAAGCAAAAAGAATTGTCACACTCTCTTTTGTGAAAATTATATCAAATTAATAAACCAATATTGCCATACATTATCCTAATGGAGTAGGCCTAGTCTCTTCTAGGTTAGCCTTCATCCTTCAAAGAGACTGGACAAATTCTACTAATTATAATTCTAAGACTAAATTCTGTCTGCTTCAGCCAGAGTTTGAAAGGTGTACAATCTTTTCCAGTGTGTCAGCAGGAGCTGTGCAGGAAAGATATAATTCTGTGTTTATGAATCCCCTTGTCTCGCAGCTATATGTATACATGTGTATAGTCGTGCTGCATCTTGTGTATACCAGCAGAGAGGACTTGATGGAAACAGACTTGTTTGTTGTTGTAAAGAACATTCCCTTTACCAATTCTGTGAGACCGCTCAATTACCAAGGTCTCGTGCGATTCCATTCCTAGAGCCTCTGGTATCCACTTCTCCAGAAATACAACCGTGTCCTGGCCCTCTGCATTCTCCGGTAGCCCCACTTGGTTCCATCGCTTTGTTCTGCATTCCAAATCTTTCACGTTGTTTCATGATTGTTTCATGATTGTTCAATCAACAAGAATGTAGAAAGCTAAATGTGAGATGTAAGAAACTAATAATAAACACATGGGAATTTGTACAAACAATACATATAAAAAAAAAACAGGTGTGGATTGAACTACAAGGAACCTTTGCAACAGAGTTTTAAAATGTACCCCAATTATAAGTTCATTAAAGAAAATTATATACTGAAATATTGTATACATATTAAGCAACTGTTATTTTTGATCCTCAGATTTGATTGGTCAGCAGCAATGGGACATTTCACTGTTCATATCGCCCTACTTGTTTGTGTTTTCGGCAATAGTTCTTTAATAGTTCATATTAGGTTCACTTGCTTTTCCCCAAAATACTTTGTTTCAGCACTTCTAGTATGACATTTGTGTAAAATCATTTATTTTATTTTAAGATTAATCCTAGATTTGTGTGAAATGACTCCAGTTTCAGTTTGTTGGACAATCACAGCAATAAAAACAGCATAAGTGTTGTGAACGTATAGTTTACATACATTAACATTTGGCAAGTGCTAATTGGGCATCGTGTGGGTCTAGCAAACAAACAAAGCAGACATACTTTCCATTTGAGGTTAAGAAGACTGTGAGAACTTCATAAACATGAAGGTATTGGAAAAACACTGCACTCGTTTCACAGTTAAACCTCCACTCTAGACAAAGGTGAGAGTCGTTGGTTGTCAAGTACCAAACCCAGTGGAACATGTTTCTGGTTTTGGTTTAACACTTCAGATGAGTTTAGTTGAAAATAACACTTCACAGTGTTATTTTTTTTACTTAACAAAGTGCAAAGTATGTATTACCAGCTAAACAACTTTCTCGTAGAATATTAAGAATGGCATACTCAAACACACACAAAAACATAAAAAAAATAATATATAAATTATATATATATATATATATATATATAATATTTATTTAAAATGAAGCAACTAGTATGACTATTAATATCATAATGAAGCAACTTCATAATAAAAGTAGATTTTAAATATAAGTTTGATCCGTATTGTCAAGGGTGTTTCTCATAAATGTCAGGTCGGGTCAAGTTGTCGTGTGTTTTAAATATTGTTATTTTATAAGTATATACTATTTATGTATTGTGAAACTAGCTTAATTTAATGTCAATATAATAATATAAGGTATTAAAGATAGTCATATCAATATAAAACTACAAAATAAGTACATTTAAAGTAAAAATATAACATTCTTCGATCTAGAAAACATTTCTGCCATTCACTTGCAAACACATTTTTTTATTTCTGATTCCTATTTTAATACCAAAAATACAGATGTTTTCTCAAAATATATTTTTTTTAATTAAAAAAAAAAAGCCCAGCAGACAAACACTTTGTGCTTACATTTTGTTAAAACACAAAGGCAAAAAAAAAAAACCCTGAGTGCTGAGTTCGAGAAAAGTAGGTTGACTAGCCACAACATTTCACACTAACAGACTTAACCACCTTATGGACACTTAACCGATTATGTTTTTTTTTTTTTAAATAATTAAATAAAAGAAAATAATTCTTTTGAATCTTATAAAAAATTAACCTCTTCTCAGTCCAACAGCACTGAAAACACAACCAACAGGCTTCACAAAAATAAAAAATATTGTGCACACTCTCCATCCCCTCTCATACATATATTATATATCTACAACCACTTACAAACGTCTCTACCAGATATGGCTTAAGACAGCTATTTCAAAGAGAAGCAGGCAGGGGTTTTCAAAGTTTTTGATGCCACTGACTCGCAAATATAATGACTCTGTTACAAGACCCACTAAATACAAAGTCTGGCACATATTTGTATGTATCAAACATTCACACAACAATTATGCCGTGAAAGAAAAGTGTCTGCTTAATATTTTCCAGGTAATATTTTACTCTCAGACATATACATATAAAGAAATACAAAACTGTAACTGTCAATTCAGTAAAATAATTGTGATCTCATGACTTTTAGTAGAAAGCAGATTAAAATAACAATAATATCAGATCTAGTCGAGTTTAAAATAGTTTACATTTTCGTAGTATTTTTTCTTAACTTTCATCAGATTCAGACTCAGTGTTTCAGAGTTGAACATCATAAAAAAAAGTATGAGATCAGTTATACTCATGTGTTCAGGACTTCGGCAGGTTTAGTGCAGCATAGGTGCTGTTGATTTGGCTGGACCGAATATTTCTACGCAGCTTGGAAAAGTCCACCGTGGCATACTGAAAAAGCAATATTAGCATGAACCAAAAAATGAACCAAAATGAAGTGTTATAGAATGCGATTGTACATACCAGCAAAAATACTCAATAATTAACAAGACAGAAATGAATTTTATTTATGATGTTTTCACATATTCTTACATGTAATTGGTCCTGATGCGGTTCCATAACTTGCATCTGCTGTAGATCAGCGTTAAGTTGTTCTGATTGTTCTGCTGACCTTCTGTTTCCAACAACAAAAACCTTTACTAGTCCTAAAAATGGTGTTTCATAAACAATATTTATATGTATATCACATAAATGGAATAATAATAATGAAACAGTCAAAAGCCAAAATGAAGAATATTTACATATTTAATTAACTTCAGTTGGCTATGGAGAAAATCATAAAATATAAATATTTTATAGATAGCTGAAAATATCTCACCGACCACCACAATAACCAGAAGCCCATTCATCAGCCCAAATATGATGATAATAATCTTCCATTGTGTTTGATTCTGCTCGATATACTCAGTCACTGTATGATTGTGACACTCGGTTACAGCAGTCAGTTTAGTCGATTCTGTAATAAAAGTGTCCAAAGTCTGTTACTATAAAAAATGCTATTGTAGTGGCTACAGATTTGTATCACTTAAAATACTCATAATTTGCATTGCAAACACTTAAGGTTAATTAATACTTAAATAAGCAAATACTTAAGGTTTTATGACTGAATCATTATTGCTGTGATTAACATGTTTTTGGCACGTTGTATGTTTGGCAACAATTCTTTTAATTGTAACTGATGCAGTACGTAGCTTTTTACTTCTCAAACAACTGTCGGAAGATGTATGCATATCTGTATTCCTGGATGACACTACCAAGATTTATTGGACCCAAATTGTTAAACAGTGGTTCAGAGAGCATGAGGAATAATTTTCATGTTTGAAAATGAAGTTGTCGAAGCAATGCCACAACAAAAGCACGATGTTATGACAGCTAAAGGCGATCCAATGAAATATTAGAGTGTGTTTTGGACAGGCCGTGTAAAGTCAACTACAGCACATCCCAAAGAATTTCAATAGGATTAAGCTCAGAACTTTGTGGTTGCACTGACATTGTCATCCTGGAATATGTGTACATTATCTGTCATGGTTGTTTAATAAATGAAAAAGCAATGCATCAGTTAGGGTAAAAAAAAATTGTTGCCAATATACAACGTGCCAGAAATACATTAATCAATGCAACAATAAACTAATCCTGAAATCTCAAGAATTTGCTTATTTCAATCCAGACGGCACCTTTTTTTTTTTTTTTGCCAGGCAGTGTAGTGTAATTTGTGAATATCAAATTATTTAAAATTGTAAGAAGTTAGTATAAGCAGTGATCATCACTAAAGGAATAAATAAACTCACCGGTGAAGTATATTCTGGTGCTGTTGCTGAGTTTTGGAGGTGTGCGTGTGTTCATACAGTAATAAACTCCTAATTCATCAGCAGTCACATTATTAATAACCAGACGATGTTTAAACTGCACTGAATATTTCTTTCTGAATGATTTATTAGGGTAAAAAGATGAAGTTGAGAATGACTGTAGAATGACTGTTGGAGGATCTGCTGTTTTCAGTAAAATCCAATAAACCTCATTTTCATCAAGATCACAGTTTATGCTCACATTTGATCCCAAATCAGTTAGTAGATCTGCCACTGCATACTGACAACAGATTAATATATCTATAAAATAAAATAAATCAATAAATAAATAAATAGCATGTACATTTACCTATGTAAAACCCATGTGGTGCATAACAAAACTATTTATAATTTATAATAATTTTACAAAGCATGTAAATATACTGATATCATATATATATATATATATAAATATATCATCATAAACTCACAGAGCTGAAGCTGAATGATCTTCATGATGTTGTCGTGATTAAAATAATTCGGACTGAAATCTGTTTCCTTCCACACAGCAGTTAAGATGATGAATCTACTGCAGCTCTGAAGCAAAGACAGGAAGAAAAAAAACCTTCCCACATCAAGCAGAGGAAGTCAGTCAAATTTGCTCTGACCACAAAACCTAATTCCCCGTCACCATCATTCCTTCAATAAGTTAAGCAATTTTTTTTATATTTGATCATGTTACAGTTTTCCCCAGTTGCTTTGGTAAATTTTTCAGATCACAATTGAAATTCTCAAAACCATTATTCAAATTCTATGCCATCTAGTAATGCACATCATAAAAGCAGTTTCACAATTTGACAAATTACCAATGCTTTGGAACATGCTTGCACTGATTATGTTAAATTGCTGCAAATCCTCAAACAATGTTGCATATACAGTTCTACCTAATGTCGTGTGTCACATTGTATTCTCCTGTCTATCTTGTAATCTCATTATTAGTTCATTTTCCCTATACACCTTTAGGGTGTTTCCTGTCTTAGCCTTTTTAATTTTGTATTCTATTCTTTGTGGTGGAAAAGGGCCATACATTTTCCAGTTTTATCATTTTGATTATAAAAATTCTTAACAACAAATATGAGAAAACACCTGTTCATAGCGATATTGATATGATTGAACAAGCTCTGCAATTCAGCACTCCAGTTAAGTCACAAAACATTTATTTATACAGTATACCACTTTATACAATATTGTTTTAAACCAAGCAGCTTTACAGTATTAAACAGCATCACTTCAATTAGAAATACTTTCTTATTTACTTACTCCTCTTCGTTCCTAGTGGGAATTAAGGCATTAACAATTTGTTTCCACTTGGCTTGATCATTTGCAGCATACTGTTCCTCACCTCATGTCAGACCCATCTTCTTTAGTTCTGCCATCACTGTACATCTCCATGTTTTGGTCACCCTTATTTTCTTCTGCCACAAGATTATTTTCTTCCATCTCAAGGCAGTGTTTGGAATTCGGTCCTGGTCCATTCTGAGGACATGTCCATGCCATCGGATGTGACAGCATTTGATCTCAATGACTACGCTATGACCCCTTGTTCTCTTGTACAGTTCTTCATTGATAATCTTCATAGGCCAGAATATGTGACATATCCTCTTGAGGCATCCATTGTGGATGACGCCTTTAGTAACTCACCAACATTCTGAGCCATACAGCAAGACTGGTTTGACAAAGCTGTTGTACAGAAGTAGTAGTTTTGTTGTGATGCTGTATTGCCTAGATTTCCAGACCGTGTTTTGTCTGAAGCGAAAGCCCCTCTAGTTTTCTGCGTCATTTTTGTCTTTTGTAATTAAAATTAAAACTTCAATTTCAATTATAAAGCAGCTCTCCAGTGTATTTTTACTGAACAGAAAAAAATAAACCTAGAATTTCCACATCAAATGTCAACCTAGGCACACTTGAGTGATGAAGAGCTCCGGTACGAACCCCGTGAAACTACAGTTCGACAAAACAACTCAGATCCGCATAAGGAAGTTAAAATAGCATGGCTACATCAACAAATGCATTTTTATTTGTTTACATTTGTTAACACTATCGTGTATGTTTAGGGTTGGGTTTGGTGTAAGGGATATTTCCAATGCGATAGAGCTTTAGCGACACTCACCGGATATTTGAATTCTGAACAGCCGCAATATGTACCTCAAGCAACATAATAAAAACACAGCAATATGTGCCTGTACCAGCGTATTAAAACATGCCACGGTCATGTATTAAACGTGTGCTCCACTTTCTGGACATTTCACTTTGAAACTGCCGTGAAACGTGCAGTAAGGTACGTAATTACGGTGTTGCAAAAAATTTATATAGAGCCACGTATTTTCATTAGCCTGGGTTGTCAAAAGGTGGCGGCCCAGAGCTACAGTTACCTATTACGTAATTGGCAGATTTTTCATTATTATATTTTAGTAAAGACAATAATGAAAAATCGGATTCTTTATGTCCTGAAAGATGTGAGGTGGGGTCTCCATGAATCACATTTGTAGCTCCAGCACATCCCATAGAAGCTCAATAGGATTGAGATCTGGGAAATTTGGAGGCCAAGGCAACACCTTGAACTCTTTGTCATGTTCCTCAAACCTTTTCTGACAATTTCTGCAGTGTGGCAGGGTGCATTATCCTGTTAAAGAGGCCATATCAGTGATCAGTATTGCCATGAAAGGGCTTTACCTGATCAGCAACAATGTTTATAGGTGCAACGTGTCAATGTAAAATCCACATGATTACCAGAACCCAAGGTTTCCCAGTAGAGCATCGCACTGCCTCTTTTGGCAGTGGATGGGTCTCATGGGCACTCTGTTTGGTCTGTGGCTACAAACTGTGATGCGCTGTGTCCTGACACCTTTCTGGCATGTCCAGCATTACGTTTTTCAATAATTTCTATGAGTTTTGGGCGCCCATGACTCTGACTGTTCTTCTTCCTTGCATCACTTCTGGTAGATACTTACCACTGGCTACCAGGAAAACCCAATCATCTAGCCATCACTATTTTGACTCTTTTTATTTGCCCTTTTTTTCTACTTCCTACACATGAAATTCAAGAACTGACCATTCCCATGCTGTCTAATATCTCCCACCCCTTGACAGGTGCCATATAATCAATGTTATTCACTTCACTTGTCAGTGGCTTTAATGCTGTGGCTGATCTGTGTAATTTCCCCTCCCTCTAGCAACAACATATTTTCTTTTTTTCTGGTGATGTGTTTACTGGTACAAGGGCAGACATCTCACATAAGATCACAGCAAAAGCTCCACCCTGCAATTTTTTCCTCGTTCGAGAATTATATTCACTCGATAATCTCACAAAGAAAAGACTATGGCAACTTTAATTTCATGCTGACTTTAAGGAGATTTTACATTACTGGCATCAGCACTTTGTCGCTGACCATGCATTGATCTCAATGAAGTGATGCAAGGCTGCAGCATTACCTCAGTGATGCCTTGCTCATTTGTTGAGCCTCACAAGATGGAGTTCAAAATTTTAATAATTTCAACACCTAGTGTGTTCCTGAATAAAGCAGCCTTCTTGATTGAAATTGTTGAATTAATGGTCTATGTAGTATGACCACTCATAACGACAGTCCCTTGGCGCCACCTACTGGTGTAGTAATGTAACACACAGCCTGACATGTCACAGCTATTCATCCAATGTCTTTCTTATATTAAATCGCATTGACTGAAATGTGTGTGTGTGTGTGTGTGTGTGTGTGTGTATTCTTGATCGATATATATATATATATATAAATTGTATATTGCATAACTAAGCTCCTGACCCCTCGTTTAAATACATATTGTGCAAAATTATTTTCAAATAGTACTTTCTCACTTCCTCACTGTTAGATCAGTTATCTCTCATTAATGGTAAATACAAATATTAGGATAAACATAAAATATTAGGATTCAAATAAGTTTATATATTATTATAAAAGCATAGCTGTAACATACCATGCATGTCAGCTGACCTGCTCACCCGGTTTTATTGAATATACAACCATTGACTCTTATTGACTCTTCTCCCATCACATTACCAGAGAATATCACATTCTGAGACTCTTACAGCTCTTGTTCAGTCTGTCAGGATACAAAAGAGAGGAACTATGAGGCAGATTACTCTGCATATGATATGAATATGAAAGTATTCCAGATACTTGATATGAAAATAAATAACTTCAACACTGGTAGTTTCATAGAAAAAGTTCAACCTGTATTTATTAATTGATTTCCTTTATAAGAGAGTTTTCAGCTGCATCTGTTGGTGCTGTTTGTAAATAAAATTTGAAAGGCAAATGCATGGAAAACCCAGACGATATCCCTGTGGTTTTCTGTTCTCCATCCCTCCCTTTCAGTTCCTCGATAAACTGAAGTCAAGTTATGACAGTGTATTGAGACACAACAACAGCAAGATTATATAAAACATCATTCAGAGAAATGTTTCCCTTGTGGATCAGGATCCAGAATACAGTGTTACGAAAGGAAGATTCCCTCTCATACTTATGTAAGTTCATAAGATTATTTACTCATTATTTGATTCATTGCTGCTCTTTTCAACAAAATGTGATTAGGTAACACCCAACTCTTCTTTTATAATGTATAATTTAGAGATGTCAGGAATTGTATTACAAATGCCAAAGCTGTTTTCCCAGAAACTCATAGTTTATTCACATTACTAAACTAAATGAAACAAATGTTCAGTTTGGAGATCACAGGAGTCATTGTGTAGGGTAACATTTGAGTATTTTAATAATTATATCATCATATATCATAAAACAAGTGACTAAAAATAATATTGTTCCTAGTTCAATTATCATAATAAACTGGTTTTATTATGGTCAAATTGTGTAACTGTATGTTGTTTGATCCAGTTCATTTTAAATACATAATTATTAGAAGAACTCTGGATAAATTAAGACCGTTTCTTCATAACTACAGATTTCATAATGTGTCTTATTTTTCAGTAAAACATAACATAAAACACCAGTGAATAGATTTGAAACTGAACATGAACATAAAATAAGAACAGAAATAGCAGAATAAACCAGAAAAGAGTCTCTCAGGTTTATAAAGCATATTCTTCCCTTCAGAGAAGTTTTATAGTTAGTTCCTGTTCTTAGTTGTCAAAACATTTACTCCCTCATATTCTTAGAAATGACAATATCCATAAGTTACTGTACCCTTCACTGAAATGACATTTGTCTTATTTTCTTTTTATTTTATTAAAAAAAAAAAAGTAAACATGCCCAAAAGAAAAGAGACTTGAATCTATTATAGCATCTTGTACATTCTTAAGACACTAAAAACTAAAGCTTACTGTAAACGTAGTGATTGTTATTAAGACATGTTGGGTTTGGGAGCAGTATAAGACCTTGAGTAAGGGGAAAGAAGCTTTCATAACACATTCTACAAAAGCTTACAAAAAGACTTATTGTAGAATTATATTAATCTGTAGAATTCAACAGAAAATTGTTCACCCCTGCAAATGTGTTTAGTTTAAGATAATTAATGGCTTCAGTAACCTCATCAACATAAAGAGGTTTCCTCTTTGCATCTTTTTACATTGTAATGACGCTATATACTGTATATTTCACATAGTATAAAACGCATATCATATTTCTATATTATCAAACAAGAAATGCATAAGAGTACAAAGTACATTTATTCTGACAAACACAACATAAAGAAAGGACACTTGTGGTACAGAATTAAGGCAGAAATATACTGACAACAAAAAATGTTTCTGTTTGAGCATTTCACGATCTCATTGTTACACAATAAGAACAAGCAGTGCACAGTGTTTTTCTGTCAACAAGAGTATCACGGCAAAAAACAGTGTAATACTTGTTTTACACTACAAGGGTGAGCGCAGCATGAGATGTGCTTCATTGAAACTGCAGCATAAAATGTGATTTTGCAAGACCTAGGGCTGGGCGATTTTGCAAAAAATGTCAATCTCGATTTTTCCAGAATGCTTGACAGATTCTCGATTGTTTTTTACGATTTTTAACTAGTCAACTTGAAAATGTAACTACAACATGATTCAAGTTACTTTTTCTTTATTAACCCTCTAGTAAAAGAAAATTCTATTCCAAGTGCAGCACACATGAAGTTGTCAACATGATGTAAATGTTAAGCAAATCACTTGTTCAATATCTATGCACAAAAGATGTAAAAACTACTACTACATATTGTACAAACTTCTCTTATACATATTATGTGTTCAGAAATAATATGAGGAAAATTATTTTAGAAAATCTCAAAAGTCAAGGTAATTCAAATTCAGAATGACTGAAGGTATAACACCAGTAGACTT
The DNA here is from genome assembly GCF_001515645.1 of Sinocyclocheilus grahami. Taxonomy (NCBI): domain Eukaryota; kingdom Metazoa; phylum Chordata; class Actinopteri; order Cypriniformes; family Cyprinidae; genus Sinocyclocheilus; species Sinocyclocheilus grahami. The sequence continues at coordinate 167,687 of NW_015506390.1, forward strand.
TTATTAACTATAAATGTTCCTTAAAAACAACAGCAGCTTTCAGCCTGTCACCATGATGCAAACATGAAATATCAGACATACAGTAGTAGTTCTTTACATGTTTTTTATTCGATTAGGCTGCTTTTCCATTGCTTTTTCTGTGTAAGCATGGATGTGTTTGACTGTTGCGATCGCCTCTCTTGCAGTGTCTCATGCATGAAACACCATTCTAAAAACACTGCGCTCAAGTTAAAAGAAGTTCCCTTTCATGGGAACTTCGAACTGTGTCCTCTAGGGGTCGCTATGGGGAACGTCTCGTCGTGACCCGTGTCTGAAGCATACATTGAAAAAACACCAATAACACGTTGGCCGGCGACAGCCATGACATCACTACCGGTGCGACTATAGTATAAATAGGCGCCGGGAGAACACATCATTGTGTTCACGACGAGGCATTCCCCATAGCGACTCCTAGAGGACGCAGTGTCTCGTTCCCTACTCAGGGAACCATGGTTACATTGTAACCGGAGACGTTCACTCCCATCTTCTTGCATGTTTTACCTATTCCACTGCCCACGTCACATTTTGTCAAAACAAAAGTGCTGTGTGAATGATGCCTAGCGCTGAATTTATGGTCCTTCACAGAGCGCGTCACACGTGAGCGGTTAATCACGTGCGCTGACATGCGGTTGGATCGTTCTTTTCTCTTTACTGTTATCACCGGCATATTGTCGAAGTGTCTAAATCTAACATTTGGTAATATTTCCATTCAAAATCGCGATTCCTCGATTTCTAAAAAATAAAATCGTGGCAAAACAATAAATTTGAATTAATCGATAAAATCTGGAAAATCGCCCAGCCCTACATGCCACTCACACTTCTGATGTGAACATTTGTTATCATGGGTACCAGAAAACATGCACTGCTGACGCTCGAGGTGCAAGAGGCCTTAAGTTTTTTTTTTCTCCAGAAAGAAACAATGAAAGCTGTACAAATTTGGCTAAAAGTTTCATTTAAGTTGCAATAAAGTCAGAAAATGAGAGAAAGGGAGTCTAATAAAACCTTCAGTTTGCCACTGTTCCTTCTATATGGGAGCTTGAGTTCTTTTTCTCAGCTTAAATATGAAATAGGCTATTATAAGAAAAACGAATACAGATAATAGAGTAAAAACACATATTAGTAATATCTGCCACCAGTCTAATTGTGTTTCTGGTCCATGGTTTTCTTGTTCTGTTGATTCTGGAAAATAAAAAAACAACATTACTGCACTATGAAAAACATTAACAAAACAATTCATACTGTATACCAAAGCATTCAGACAGGAATTCAAGCTGTTTTTAATTTAAAACTTCAAACTTAAATGAACTATTTTTACCCACCTTTGATGATTAGTTGTACAGTCTCCTGTTCATCTGAGGGTGTGATATAGCAGATGAACGTTCCTTCATCAGCTTGAGTGAGATCGATGAGTTTGATGGAGAAGTTTCCTCTCTTATACTCCTCTGGGAAAGTTTGCGCTCTGTTCTTATACTGTGGGTCCTGTAACTCTAAAGAATCTGCACCTTTAATTAAATTATAAATAATCTCACTGTCTTTGTCTCTCCAAAACACATCAATTTCTTGAAGTTTAAGATCATGTTCAGCTGAAGAACCCGGCAGGACAACAGAACCACCAATAACAGCCTCTACTGTGACATCCAGAGACACTGAAATGAGAGAAATTGTAATTGTAAACGCACCATCTGGCATTTATACATGTGACATGAATTTATCATTCAAATTTAGTCCCTGGGGCCCGTTCTTCGTACGTTGCTAACTCGGGTAGCTGGATTTGATTGTTGATGATTTGGCATGATCTTATTTGGTTCTTCGAAGCTCATCCTGGACTTGCTGTCATAGTAACAGGTCCGTAAGCTTAAACCTGCTCGGGATTAGATCACATCTTTTTAAGAGGAATTGATATTTAAAATCTATTCCAGCAACTGCTACTCTATTACAAGTGTACCCTACTAATCCGGGGACAATCATTTAAAAAATAATTTGAAAATAATATTATAATGTTGTGTAATCTATAATACTATAGACACAGCCAGTTTTACTCATTGAAAGATTTATTCATGATATATAATTGTATTATAGTCTTACACGCATGCTGTACAGTTCACCTGAGTTGTGCATTCATTTGAGTGGTGACAGATATTATGGGAGTGGCTTGATGGAGCGCAGGAGATGCAGATAACTTGACCTTGACCCTTAAGAAATTTTAATTAACGCTGTCACATAACAAATCGGCTTCAAAGATAAAATTACATGAATTGCTAATTACAACATTAAACTAAAAATGTAAAGCCTGTACACATACTATTAATCTTGAATTTAAATAATTGGGAGTCATGTAAAAAATATAAAATAAATAAAATAAAACAGTACACATTTCATTTATCTGTTATAACATTTATGTAGTTTTGTTCACTTGGCTGTTTCCTTATAAAGATCCAGAAATTTGTCAAGTTTTTCGTCAGGTGTCTTTTTTAATTATATGATGTCATTACGTTGCTGTCTTGCCGCCAGCCAATCGCTGCATTGCTGATCGTGGTTTCAAGTATCGATACATCTGCCCTTTACGGGGAACATGAGAACGCGCAGTCATTTTAGACAACTTAATCCAGATATTTTAATCAAATCCGCAAATTCATTTGAAGAACCAAATTAGCAAGAGATCAGTTATCACTATTAGAAGATCTGGCATCTTTCAAATCATCTCAGATGTATTAAGCAGATGCTTACCTTTGTTTATCAGCACTGCAAACAAACAGATGAAACAGCATCTGCAGAAACACACACACACACACAAAATGTTTTTACTTCCTTAATCTTAGCCAGTACAGCTTGACATTGGCAACAGGCTTGTTTGAGATGCGCAGAACTGATCACCAGTGATAATGCTGGTTAGAAAGTTAGCTCTCTGACTAGCTGTGATGTCAATACTAGGGATGTAACCAGGGTTTGAAATTAACAACCGCCAACCAGCCAAATGCGGGTAAAAATCAGCTGTGGCGGGTAACGCTGTCAAATCACTAGCCAATTTGGCAGGTTACTTTTTGTAAGTTATGTTCACTCATTAATTTCTTGGGGAAATTCGTGCAAGCCAAATCTGTGCAGGTTTAGCGCAAATACTGAACTCATTACATTATCGAGAATATGGCAAACACCAAACAAAACACACCTACAGACCTGCACGCATCCGCATAAGCAACTACATTAACTTAGTGCACGTAGGCATTTAGAGTGTGTTCTTTCAGTGCATGATTCAGTCTATTAATATGCATTAAGAATGATCACATAATTCAAGATAAGGGGGCAGAAAATGTATATAGTTATATCATTTCATATAGTTAATCAATATCAAACGAAGAGTGCCGTTTTAAATAAAAAATCAGCATGGTTACAAATGTGATTTGTGAATTGATTTTATACAACTTCAATAAACAATAAGTTAATATCAAGAGACTTACGTTTTAGACACCATGCCTGCTTTTGCTCTATTTCGCCAACAAAAATAAATCCTAACACAGCCACAGCACTGTTCAGCGTGTCTGAGCAACATGACGGTGTTTTGTTCCTGAATGAGTCAAACGTTTAAATGATTCGGATCAGCCGCAATGACTCACTTATTAACAGTGACTTACTGCCACCTACTAAACTTAATTGTTTTAATTTGACATCTAATGTATCTTTTCATTTTTAAAATTATTTCAAAT
>NW_015506390.1:171543-182873 GCF_001515645.1 Sinocyclocheilus grahami
GGTTTTGGGCTAGTAGAAGTTATGAATGGCCGGTAACTTAAAAATTTTGTAGCCAAATTGGCTGGTAAGTGAAAAAGTTAATTTAAATTCCTGGATGTAACGATTAACTGCGAGCCGGTTGAAAATCGATTCAAATATGTGACGATTCAAATCGGTTGAGATGCTAAACAAATCGCGATTCATTTAGGGGTAGGAGTTTATATGAATGTATGTCTGAAGGGAACTTACGGTCTTTAAAAAGTGTAGATGGTATTTTTTCTTTTATCTTGCCTCTGTATAATGCATATTAAAGTTCATAAGTGCAGCGCTGCTTTGTTTACAGCGGAAACAAAGGAAACGCTTTAAGCGCCACCTGCTGGCAGAGAGTGAATCTGCGTCTCATTCAGCTCGTCTGCTGTTTCTGTTTCATGCAGATATTTTTATTTATAGTTTCACAAAACTGAAGTCAAACCATACTGTGTTTGCTTCAAATTTCGAAATTATACAATCTAATTTAGATTAAAAACTGCTCATGCTGCACGTATGCAGCATCTTTGTTTGGATCATGATTAAAATGCAGTGGTTGCCTCTAATTTTAAAAGGAAAGAGCACAGACAAAGCCTTAGTTTGTTTAAATTAAGAGATTTATTTGATTTGGGGCTTGTTTTAAAATTTTTATTTAGTTTTGTTATTTATATTTACATTATATTTAAATTGTGTCATTTAGCAGACGCTTTTATCCAAAGCGACTTACAAATGAGGACAATAGAAGCAATCAAAACCAACAAAAGAGCAATAATATGCAAGTGCTATTAGTATATTATTAGTGTTATATTTCAATTTCACAAATAAATGTGCAACATTTTGTCCAAGCAATAATAAAAGGACACATTTAATTTATAATTTGTCTTAAATCTCATTTTGTAAAAAAAAAAAAGATAACCGTGAATCGAATCGTGAAATCAAAATCGTGAATCGAATCGCGAGTTGAGTGAGTCGTTACATCCCTAGTCAATACTATCACAAAATCAAGGTAGGCAAAGTTTGTTTACCAGTTGAACAAACCAAAAGTACGATGGTAAGTCACTCACTGCCATTAAAACTTAAAATATTAGTTTTGGTTTTTGTGGTTAATTTGTCTGATCTACATTTCAAACAACAAACTGTGTGTCACAGTAATTACACTACTACTCCCAAGTAATGAAACCTTGCATAGACCTCACTAAATCTTTAAACACTTGTCAAATAATAACTCTCTTATTAACATTGACTTAGAAAAAATATTGGGTTGAGTTGAAATTATTCTAATATACAAAATTCTATGTAATATTTATAAAATAAACATTAAATGGGTTGTAAATGTTCACTGAATTTTCAAAATGCACACATTTACAACTAAATTTTAAAAAGCTTCTATTTATTTCCCTTAACAATATACTTGATGTTGCATAGGCCTAATTATTCAGTAGATGCTTAGTAGTTCATAAGGGAGCACCTTCACCCGTCTTACCCTCCTGCTAAAATCTTTAATATCTTGAATGCATTTTAAGACTCGGTCAATCAAATTATTATCAAATAAAAATAACAGCACATGCGCCACGCCACAAAGACAGTACAACATGCTAATGCTAATGGCTACAACAGACATATGTGATAACCTGCAACTCGCTAATGGCTAATTAAGCAAACCATGATTAATGCATTAAAATGACGTTGACCAGCTTTGTTTGTTTGTTGATGCTAATTTAAGTGAGGATCAAAACAAACCAGCCAAAGACGAGCGAGCAAACTTCACTTTTTGTACATATCGCGGCAGATCAGATCTGAAATGTGTGGGATGTACGGCTCGTTTTGTAAAACCCGAATATAATGAATAAAATATGAACATACCCGATGATCATGTTGCACCGATATAATTAATTTAGCTTGTACATAAATTTCACGATACTACTTTTTTTGGAAAACAGAAAGTACCAAATTCTAACCCTATTACCGTTTCCGGGTAGCGGAAGTCGTCATAGAGCCACGGGGTTAAAGAAAAAAAATATATATAGCGGAGAACAGGAGATTAGCAAATATTATTTTTGTATCTATTCGCATAAACAACAAAAGGAAAAAGTCACGACTGCTTTTTTTTTTTTTTTTTTTTTTTTTCACGAAGAGAGGGAAAAATATAGAGAGAGGGCTATACAATCAGAGAGAGAAAACAAATAGAAAAATATCAAATTTACAGTCACTCCCACAGCCTCTGTTTACCTCTGGTTAGCAGGTTCCTGTTAGTCGCGGCTGGTAACGTTAGATGCTGGAACTACATCCGACAGCATGTTTCTCCATAGACACTCTTTCAAAAATAGACATGATTTCTGATGAAATAAAATGTCTTTCCTGGTTAGAAATATCATTCGAAAAATCATTAAAATGTAACCCAAAGTAAAATATCAGGCTATAACATAAAAAAGCGCAAATTTTGAGCTACTTGGACAAGAAATTAATTTGATCTCTCTCTTTCTCTCTCTCTCTCTTTAAATTTAATTTTGAAAAAACCCTCAAACCCATCTTAAAGTCCACGTGAACTGGAAGTGTGGATCGAGGGCAAATAGCGGCCGCAAAGGGGGCACTCGCGAGCATGTTTCTGAATGCTCAAATGAGGAATGGGAAACCCTAGTCTCATGGACTTAAAGGGATAGTTCACCCAAAAATGAAAATTAGGCTGTGTTTTACTCACCCCCGAGGTATAGGTGTATATGACTTTCTTCTTTCAGATGAATCCAGTCGGAGTTATATAAAAAATTGTCCTGGCTATTCCAAGTTCTATCATTGCAGTCAGCGGGTGTTGCATGCATCAGTCCAAAAGAAGTGAAATAAAAAGCGCCCATCCATAAAAAAAAATGTCTCACACGGCTCCAGGGGGTGAACAAAGGCCTCCTGTAGCGAATCGATGCATGTTTTTATTTGTAAGAAAAATAACCATATTTAAAATGTAATAATCACTTGAATCTAGCTTGCGCTCACTGTTGTAAACGGAAGCAGTTCCGGGCGGATGACGTATGGAGGTCAGCTTTGCACATGCGCCGCTCAGAAGTGACGCATACGGAAACGCAGCAGAGAGATCAAAACAAAACAACGGTCACTAATTAGTACAAAACGAGGATTTGTAAAGAAGAATGTCAGAGGATTTCGATATAAGCCAAGAGGAGACTGGTTTTCCTTTGCTAAAGTATGGAAACTTTGCTTCCTTTGATCCTGTAAACAAATGTTGGTCGACTCACCAATGTTTGTTGCGACTCGGTGCATGCGCAACGCTGAATTCATACGTCATCAGCCCGGAGCTGCTTCTGTGTACAACTGTTGGTGCAAGCTAGATTAAAGTGATTATTACATTTTGAATATGGATATTTTTCTTACAAAAACGCATTGATTCGCTACAGGAGGCCTTTGTTCACCCCCTGGAGCTGTGTGAGACACTTATTTTAATGGATGGGCGCTTTTTATTTCACTTCTTTTGGACTGATGCATGCAACACCCGCTGACTGCAATGATAGAGCTTGGAATAGCCAGGACAATTTTTAATATAACTCCGACTGGATTCGTCTGAAAGAAGAAAGTCATATACACCTATGCCTCTGGGGTGAGTAAAACACAGCCTAATTTTCATTTTTGGGTGAACTAACCCTTTAACGGACATGCGCATGTGGCCATTGTAAGTCCGTAAGTGCACATGAAGTGTTCCATTTGGGACAGGGCCCATGTCATCAGGTCCGACATTTCCTGCTTTCCGTATTGTGCTGAACCAACGTCATTCATGGCTTTTTTATTCTTCTTATCTTTAAGAGTCTCAAAATAGTGAGTTAGTTCACTTTTGAATAATACGACGTTAGGTTTATTATTTGCACAATTTTGTTTGTGTAGCTGTATGAAATTTTACAAATATTCCAAATATAAGTTAACCAGAACGTTTTCTTCCAAACTTTTACTCTTATGCAATACGTATATATATTTTTGTTAATGTTTTGTTTAAATATCAGATATATCAAGCTTGATTAAATACAGGAACTCTGTATTTACAAGTATACAAGTCTAAGTACAAACACGCAACACACATCATTCTTGTCATCATCACAGAATCTGACCAATGAGAATAAAGTGTGTCATCATCAAGGCTTTCGCAGCCGATTTTGAGCAACTGCAGCACCTGACCTAGGCGGCTGGTCTTGTTTTGCTCTCGTGGTACTTTAATGGCGCATCTGCAGCACCGATCAAAGTTGGACAAATTTTTTCAGGTGTCAGGTGGCAGCCGTTCTTTGCGGTGCCGCATTAAGTGGAACAAGACTAGTATATTGAACAGAGGGCAGGGTTTTTCTATTTTATCGCACCTCCTCGCAGAGTAATGTCGGCATTTCTGACTTTAGCCCTATTCGCACAGGATTAGTATTACCTGGTGACCTCCAGTCATTTGTAATAATTGCGAAGGTTGTCTGTGATCTTAATCCCATGCTAATCGGCCATGTCTGTAATTTGTAAAGTAAAAATTCCCCCGCAAATGACCTACCATATTTCGCCGAACACAGAGGTCCTGTGCTAATATTAGTCCCGTGTGAATCGGCATCTCTGTGATTCGGCCAGCATTTGGCGGGTCGCATATCATTTTTTGAGGTTTTTGTTTGCTGTGCGCCTTTTTATCTATCTTTCGCGAAGATTGGAGGGTTTGATAGTATTTTGGGTGCTGTCATCATATCGCTACACCATACAATTTGCAGAAAGAGAAAGCTGAAAAGGTTTTGAGGTTAATGTGTTACAAATAAATCAAGCATAAAGCTTGAGATATTATTTTAACCTGGTGAAATGTAAATGACACAGCGCACGAAAATCTATTAATTAATTTTTTAAAAATCCATCTGGACCATAGAATGGGACTCTCAAAGCCTTGACATCCGGGAGACATGTCAGTAAATTCGAGTAAAATCACAGGCTTCGCTTATCCCGTGCGAATGGGAATTCAGATGTGGGAGGGTAATTTCAAAATCACACAAGGTCTCCAGATAATACTAATCCCGTGCGAATATGGCTTTTGTAGGTGTTTTCAAACTACTAGGTGTTTCTAAATCATGCAGTGAAAATGATCCCCCTTACCTGACCCCACCCCTAAACCTACCGTCACTATGACATCAGCCAATCGGGTAACATGGGCAAAAACACCCCTCTGTTTTGGCCTAGCTCACTGATCTGGGGCAAGTTCAAGCTCAAACCGGTGCGCAACGTTTTGCTACGGTTTCCGGTTTGAACGACATGTTTCCTGTTTTCCTCTTGTTTGGTGGGTGTGTCAAAAATGTCGGCCCAATCAGCAGCAACATGTATATAAACCACACGGTATTAAAGAGACAGCTAGCACAATGCAATTAACATCAAAATAAATTCACAAGAGCAAGTATATTGTTTGCACGTTTATTTACATTAAAGGCAAAATAACTGAAATAATAAGATCAGCAATAATGATAATCCTAATACTCACAATAAAAATAATAAGGTCATATAGATCATAACACAGTCTCGGAGGTAAGAAGTGGATTATCCTTCACCTGAAATGTTTGTCTTTTCATCCTGAAATGCGAGGCAAATGTTGGATCACAATAATTAGGAACCACAGTTTCCACAAATCCCTTCACTCAATTGGGATGTTCTCTTTTATTCTGGACTGCAAGGGCAGTGACTGTAACATCGAGCGTATTTTGCAGTGTTAAACACGTAGCCTATTTATACCGATTTCATCAGGCTCCGAAAAGTCTTCAAAAAGAACACAAAGAAAGGCCTTCTCAGATGCCATAGTTGCAACTCTTGCGTCATCAAAACAGGGTGTTCAACGCACCACCGTTTCCGTTTAAAAAAACGTTTTGCACCGTTTTGTCAGGCTGAACAAAGCCCTGGTATCTCCCACTTTCCTGTAGTAACCTATACGTTCAACTAACGATTGAAGGGGTGTTTTTAAAGTCTGCATGAAATCAAAATTTACTATATTCATTTTGTTAGCATACACTGCTAGTCTTGAGGTTAACAATTAACCTGTGCAAGTTAATCCACTGAAAAAATGTATTGTTTGTCTTGGTAATCTTTAATCAAAATCTAATCATTTACTTCCATTCTGGAATAGCATCCCTTCTCTGATGACGTCAGCTTGAGGCTTGGACCATGGCTTGGGCAGAATATGCTTAACCACGCCGTCAAACTGACGTAATTGGAGAAGGAATGCTATAGCAGAGCTATTGAAAATCAGAGTTGGGACATGTTTTGATCTTGCCGCCACACGGTTAAGTGGTTCAAAGAGCTCTCAATAGTTCCAAACATCTCTGACTATGGTTTACAGCATTTTATTCTGATAAAGAGACAACGTTACATGTTCTTACACTCCTTTGCAGTCAAATGTCACCGAACACAAGTGTAACTTTTTATACATTAAATAAATGAACTATATTTTAGTTCAGACATATTTAGTTAACATTTTGAGGAGATTATTTGTACTGAATAATACGTGCAATAATCATGATCCATGAATGACCATTTAAAATATTATATTTTCTAATATATTTGTTAATTTTATTACAATTAGTATAGTCTTTAAGGTTAAAAAAGATAAACCATTTTTAAATTCTAATCCAAAGAAGCAAATTAGAGGCATTTGGTAACCAGAAAAATAATATTCATATGTATAATGCCGTGACATAACCACTAGATGCCTGTATGGCTATTTAATCAATTATACATATATAGTACAGCTCTAGTCCAATTGCTCAAAAGAGTATTACTGGTCATAATTAATTACCCATTTTTTTTAGGTTCTGGATTTTAATATACATTTTGACATTATCAAGCACTCAATTTTGATAAGTTTAGTTTTTTTTTTAAAATTACATTTACAAAGGTTAGTTATTCACAACCTAGTGTTATTTTATGATATTCAAATACAAGTGATTGTTAATGAATGCAAGCAAATATAGAATTTAAAAAAGACGTTTAAAGCGGTCATATGATGCAATTTCAATTAGTCCTTTCTCTTTGGAGTGTTACAAGCTCTTGGTGCATAAAGAAGATCTGTAAAGTTGTAAAGACTAAAGTCTCAAATCCAAAGAGATATTCTTTATAAAAGTTAAGAGTCAGCCACACCTACCTAAAACGGCTCATTCTAACACGCCCCCACATATCTACGTAGCTATGTGGGAAGATTTGCATAACGACGCCCAAATGTTCAGGCAAAGAAAGAAGGCGTAACTTTTATTCTCGCTGTAGTTTTGTTGTTTCCGCCGCCATGTCGTAAAGACGCTGTGTGCTTCGTTGTGAAAGCGAAACTACTTTGTTTGGTCTTCCAAAAGAGGACGATATCTGCTTCGTCATGCCTGGAGCTGATCCGTGCTGGTTGCTGAGGAAATACTACAACTTTGTGCTGTCGATCACCGGATCGGCTTTCACCGTGGACGAAGCGGAGTCCAGCCCGGAGTCATCAGTCATTTTGACTCTGTATGCCGGAGTCAAAAACAATGAAATGTGGTCAGACAGTCCTAGATGGGGAAGAGGTTATTCCTTATATCCATGCTTGATGTTGCTATAAACATGGTCAAGTATATTTTTTCCTCTAGTTGGACACTGAACATGTTGATGACATTTTGGGAGGACAGTCTTAGACTTGCTCTGTTGAAGTCACCAGATATTATAAAGACTCCATCTGGATGGGCCTGCTGTTGTTTACTAATGGCAGTTAGCAAGTAGCCCAAAGCTGTTGTAATGTTAGTATCTTGAGGTATGTAGACAGCAGTAATTACAATAACTGTAAATTCTCGTGGAAGATAGAAGGGGCGACATCTTACTGATAAATATTCCAAGTCCGGGGAGCAGTAAGTGTCAGTGATTACGGCGTTTGTGCACCAGCTGTTATTAGTGTAAACAAAAAGCCCCCCTCCTCTGCTCTTACCGGAGTCTGCGGTCCTGTCAGCCCGGTGTGCAACGCGGCCTGTTAGCAGAATAGCCTCCTCTGGAATAACTGGGTTTAGCCAAGTCTCCGTAATTACCAAAACACAGCAGTCCTGGATGGTTTTCTGTGTGGATGTAATAAGTTCCACTTCCAACTAGTCAAATTTGTTGGTGAGTGATCTTGTATTTGTAACGAAGAGGTTCGGCAGTGGAGGCGTGTGTGGGTCTTTGCCTAGACTGGTTCGTATTCCAGCTCTGCAGCCTCGCTTCTGTTTCCTCTCTCTGTGTGCCTTTGTTGCTTTCCGGCTGGAAGAGTAATCCACAGGGACCCCGGCGGTCTAACAAGCTCTGACGGTATGTATAGGATCTTCCTGGTTAAAAATACAGTTCCCAGGCATCAGACCGATGACGATCAATTCGTGCTATTGACGAACTATTGGCTGCTCCATGACACTCTTTACTTACACATTCCTCAGTTCCCATAACGTTTATGGGAGTATTGCAACTCTGGTTTTCAACAGCTTTGCACCATAGACTTGGTCATGTCTCGTCATAGCTGGGGACTTGTCGTGGGGGAAAACAATCCTTTCTCCTGATTAGAAAAGCATGGTTAACACAGTATGGCCTGCGTAGAATCACTTCTGCCACTCGACAGAGCAAGATACATAGGAAAACTGAGCCATATTGGGTCGGATTGTCTGCATAGTACTGGACAAATGACCAAATTGAATGGCCAGAGCTGTCGTTTCCTGACATTTTTTGTTACCTGATTGATTCTCCAGGTAAAAGACATCTAATCTTAGATCAGGGGTCGGTACCCTTTTGTGCATGAAGTGACATTTTTTAATTTATATTTTACATTTTATACAGTAATCAATTTTAAAAAGGGACCTCCTGACCAAAGCACAGCACACAATCTGGCACCTCAATCCAGAACTGGTAAACCTGCATGGACTGCAAAGCCAGAGATTGTGCCACAGCGAATGCTGAACACAATCACTAAAGCACAAGAACCCTCTACCAGGCACAAATATTGCCTATAAGTAGAATATGTTTGTGGACTGGTGTAGAACACTGAAGACCCGATGAATTGTCCTGTGTTAGTCAGTCTTTTTTTAGGAAGCGATTAGACAGCAGTCATGCTCCCTCTACACCTATGTATGTGGCCACTATTATGATTTTTCATTTCCAAATCAATGACCGGTTAAACCCCTCCTCATTGCTCACTTGGACATTAAACTCCAGAAGAGCCTCCATTCAAGCCACCGCTGGCAGCTGAATTATAAGCACTCTCACTGAAGAGACTGTACTACTTCTGTGAAGTGAGCTGGGGATTTGCAAGGACTGTCTACTAATGCCACTTGCATGAAATTCATGCCAGTGGATTGTAAGGTTATTCTTAAGGGTTACATGCCAGAGGTGCTCTCAGCACTGTTTACAGCTCAGGTCATAACCTTGTTAGTGACTATATACGATATTGCCAGCACTGTTGCCATTTGTTTTGCCAGCTTGAATACACTGTGATAGCACTGCCGCCTGTTCATTCACTACAGTGCCATGAGTGCTGATTTTCCTGCTGGATCTTCTAGCTGTTCTCTCCTTCCCATGACTGGATTCTTTCTCCAGAAGGAAACACATTTTAGACAGATATCTCCATGCTTCTATTTGAAATAAGCAACTTAAAGGTTTCCCCTTTTCCCAACATCTCAACAGAGATCTCAATAGAGATTCATAAGACTGGACAGCTAATGAGCCATATTCCGTTAGTTTTAATAAGCAAAAAGATACACAATTATGAGAGAAATTAACTGGTAAATGGCAATTAGCCTGAAAATGTGAATCTTAAAATATGTGGGATTATCAGCACCTCGTTGCCTCTAATTGTTCAGTCATTGTAAATAGCATGATATATTTTTAACTCCATCCATCATCCATCCTCAATTCCACTTATACTGTGTAATAAAAAGTAAAAGGTTCCCCTTCAGGAACTCAAGCTGTGTTGAAACGCTTCGGGAATGCCTTCAGCATGACCAGGCTCTGAATCACATGTGTAATTAGTCCAATAGATGGGCCAGACGTCACGGTTGGGTGATGTAACGATCAGGAAGCTTAAAAGCACGTGCGGTGGAACCGGCGTCACCTTTCTGTCATTCAGCAAGTGCTCTGTGTGTGTCAGTCGCTATCTGTTTATGAGTCTTGTCTAGTGTTGTTTGTCCACTTATAAGGTCCATCATGTCAAATCTTCAGTCAAGAGAAGTTTTGGGCGAGAGCAGGCAGCGTTCGAGCTGTGTGTTCCTCCCTGCCCGCGTTATATTTGGGTGGGGACACACACAGTTTGTGTGTTGTCTGCTCGGGAGCGAAGCACGCAGAGTCAGCTCTCGAGGGAGTGACTGCCCGCATTGCGAGCAGTTTGTTACTACCTTGCTTCGCTCTCAGAAGGCTCTCTTTGAGGAGGGAGCCTTCACTAGCATTTCTCGCGGTGCCGGCCCCGATTTCGCCGAGGCGGAGCGGCAGCTGTGCTTGTGGGTTTCGCATATGGATAGGGAATGTAGATGGCCGAGTCCCTATCTTATTCCTCAACCAGCAGATACGACGCCCGCTCTTGGGGTTTCGAGCGGCTCGCATGCTGCCGAGGCAGCATGTATAGTTTTTTATATATTTTTGGTTTTTGATGTGAATCTTAACACACCAGACCGTATTTACTCGTCTGGTTGTTTGACTGCATTTAATTCTGAGGAATAAAATGAAGTCTTTATCTGACTATGAGAAGTTAGATATACAGGGGCTCTTTTGATAAAAAATTCTCAAGTGAGAGCACGTGATTACCTCTCTTCCTTCGAGGAGGTTGAGGTGGTCAGCAGGTGCTGCTGGGCGGGAGCAGTCTCAACCTACCGTGTTCCAGCTCTTCATTTTGGGGGCGTCACTTCTCGTACTCCACAGAGTCTAGAGTCAGAGTGGCGCTCCCAGGCCGAAGGTTTCGAATGGAAGACGGTTCTGCGGACCGTCATTCTTGCTGGATAGTCTTCAGCTAAAACGTCCTGACGCCTAAGGCCTAGGACTTTTGAGGGCCAGCTTCCTCTGGGGAAGAGCGGTGTACACCGCATTACAGGGTGCCCGTCTCTCCTCAGTGCCTCCGGAGATTGGTCTGCCAACCCTGCCTGTGTTCCAGGGCGCAGCGGTCTCCGGCGATCGCTTCTCTCAGTTACCGCCTGGAAACGTAGCGGTACTAAGAGGCTCGCCACCTCTACGGAGGTCTCTAGAGCAGCTAGTACAGTCGTCCCACTGCTTCAGGGCACATAGCTGCTCTAAGTGCACCAGAGGCCAGTCTTGTGAGACTGGTTCCCTTAGGAGGTCACCTGGCGGTGTGGGAGCCCCTGCCAAGCGTGCCTCCTTGG
>NW_015506390.1:183038-193759 GCF_001515645.1 Sinocyclocheilus grahami
TGTGTGTGTCAGTCGCTATCTGTTTATGAGTCTTGTCTAGTGTTGTTTGTCCACTTATAAGGTCCATCATGTCAAATCTTCAGTCAAGAGAAGTTTTGGGCGAGAGCAGGCAGCGTTCGAGCTGTGTGTTCCTCCCTGCCCGCGTTATATTTGGGTGGGGACACACACAGTTTGTGTGTTGTCTGCTCGGGAGCGAAGCACGCAGAGTCAGCTCTCGAGGGAGTGACTGCCCGCATTGCGAGCAGTTTGTTACTACCTTGCTTCGCTCTCAGAAGGCTCTCTTTGAGGAGGGAGCCTTCACTAGCATTTCTCGCGGTGCCGGCCCCGATTTCGCCGAGGCGGAGCGGCAGCTGTGCTTGTGGGTTTCGCATATGGATAGGGAATGTAGATGGCCGAGTCCCTATCTTATTCCTCAACCAGCAGATACGACGCCCGCTCTTGGGGTTTCGAGCGGCTCGCATGCTGCCGAGGCAGCATGTATAGTTTTTTATATATTTTTGGTTTTTGATGTGAATCTTAACACACCAGACCGTATTTACTCGTCTGGTTGTTTGACTGCATTTAATTCTGAGGAATAAAATGAAGTCTTTATCTGACTATGAGAAGTTAGATATACAGGGGCTCTTTTGATAAAAAATTCTCAAGTGAGAGCACGTGATTACCTCTCTTCCTTCGAGGAGGTTGAGGTGGTCAGCAGGTGCTGCTGGGCGGGAGCAGTCTCAACCTACCGTGTTCCAGCTCTTCATTTTGGGGGCGTCACTTCTCGTACTCCACAGAGTCTAGAGTCAGAGTGGCGCTCCCAGGCCGAAGGTTTCGAATGGAAGACGGTTCTGCGGACCGTCATTCTTGCTGGATAGTCTTCAGCTAAAACGTCCTGACGCCTAAGGCCTAGGACTTTTGAGGGCCAGCTTCCTCTGGGGAAGAGCGGTGTACACCGCATTACAGGGTGCCCGTCTCTCCTCAGTGCCTCAGGAGATTGGTCTGCCAACCCTGCCTGTGTTCCAGGGCGCAGCGGTCTCCGGCGATCGCTTCTCTCAGTTACCGCCTGGAAACGTAGCGGTACTAAGAGGCTCGCCACCTCTGCGGAGGTCTCTAGAGCAGCTAGTACGGTTGTCCCACTGCTTCAGGGCACATAGCTAGCTGCTCTAAGTGCACCAGAGGCCAGTCTTGTGAGACTGGTTCCCTTAGGAGGTCACCTGGCAGTGTGGGAGTCACTGCCAAGCGTGCTTCATTGGGTCCTGCCCCGAGCAGGCTCTGGTCTAGTCTTCCTAGTAGATGACGCGGGTCTGAGGGCCGTCGTTTTCAAAAGTAGACTATTCAGTCCTGATGCTGTGGCTCAGGAACTCACAGGGCAGGCCACTTTGGGGAAGAGCGGTGTACGCCGCATTACATGGTGCCTGTCTCTCCTCAGTGCCATCAGGAGATCAGTCTGCTAACCCTGCCGGTGTTCCAGGGCGCAGCGGTCTCCGGCAAGCGCTTCTCTCAGTTACCCGCCCGGAAACATAGCAGTGCTAAGAGGCTCGCAACCCTACAGTAAACTGCTGCCAAATTTGTCTCAGTGGGTCCTGCAAACTATAGTGAGAGGCTTCAGAATCCAGTTGGTTCTCCTCCGTCTCAGTTCAACGGGGTTATCCCCACTTTGTTGGGTCCCGAGCAGGCTCTGGTAATGGAACGAGAAGTAAACACTCTCTTGAGGAAGGAGGCCATCGAGGTGGTCCCTCCTCACGAAATAGAATCCGGGTTCTACAGCCGGTACTTCATTGTTCCGAAGAAGGATGGAGGGTTGCGTCCCATTTTATATCTGCATCAGTTGAACCGCTCAATCATGCGACTGAAGTTCAGGATGCACCCGGTTGAGGAGTGGTCATGAGTGGCCACTCGGCCCGCGGTCTGCGGAGCGGACGCCATCTCACGTGGCACTTCAGCTGCCTGGAGACGCTGGCCGTGTTTCTAGTAAAGTTTAAACATGTTCTCCCGGACCTAAGAGGTCGCCATGTGTCGGTGCGCACCGACGACACAGTGGTGGTCTCTTATATCAACCATCAGGGAGGACTGCATTCGTGCCCCCTTTACAGCCAGGCGCACTAGGTCCTTGTGTGGTCCCAGGGCAAACTCCTCTCCGTTGGGGGTCAAGGCTCACTCCTTCTGAAGTTGGCCTTTGGGCGGGATGTCCCCGCCTACTTTGACAGGTGCCTACCAGCATTCTGCGCCACTCCTGGGTCCTTTCTCTCGCTTTAGCTGTGCTCTTCCACACTAGGCAGGGACTTATAAGTCTGGCGATGTGGGCATTCTCGTTCCCAAAGCATTTTGACGCAGCTCGAGTTCCTGAAGTGGAACGAGACGCTGCATCTCAGTGCCATACTTCCGGCATCCCTGCGAGCGCTTGCTTCATTCCTAGAAGCTGACGTCGGTTCCACCGCATGTGCTTTTAAGCTTCCTGGTCGTTACGTCACCCTGCCCGTGACGTCTCGCCCATCCATTGGACTGATTACACATGTGATTCAGAGCGTAATCACGCTGAAGGCATTCTTCACACATAGACAGTGCAAGGAGAAAGAAACCCTAATTAATAGTTTAGAAAGGCAATCCTTATTCTCCTATAACATGTTTCTTCATGTTGTGTTTAAATGTATTTTAGTTTTATTTATATATTATTTTTGTTAGTAGACCAATTTGGAGTAGACGTCACAGTTACATCACTTGCAGCTGTGCACGCATTGTGGTGGAAGAAAAACACTGGTAATGAGTGGAGGGAAAATGGATAAAATCCATGGAATAAGAGAAAAATATATATTTTTGTGCCTGAATTTTGTGTCAGAATTTACATGCAAATAATTTGTATTGAATACTGCCATCAAAGACACCATTTGAAGCTAAACGCAGACTTTAAACAGACAGACTATGGATGAAAAGTGCTATGATTACTCTTCTTTTAAAGCATACATTTGATTTAAACAATAGGTCTACATAACATTCACATATGCAGTTCATAGGGGACATATTGAATTAGCGCTACATTTACAGCATGAAATACTATTTAAACCTATTACTATTAACCTTTTACATAACATTTAATTATTTTATCTCCTTATTCATACTTTATAACTCGATTTAACTCTGAGGAAAAAAGCAGAGGGGAAAAAAGAGAATGATGAGTTGTTTTCCTTATCAGAATTGTGAGATATAATCTCAGAATTGCGGAAATAAAGTCAGAATTTTGAAATATAAACACAAATTTACTGTTTTTTATTCGATTATTCAATGATTCCATAGACTGCTGCTTGAAAACTGTAATTTTCTGTCACTAGATAGGCTCCACACACAAAAATCGTCATCACTGTTTGCAAACACAGAATTGGTCTATAAAAACAGTACATCCTTTACCAAATCTGATTCATTAATTCCTTTAACACATCATTCAATCATCAGCAGAATTTGGTAGAGGAATGGGTGTGGCATCTTTTGACTTACAGTAGTGTTTATATCACCAGCATCCTGGAGCCGAGTGTCACCACAGTAACTCCACACCTTAGTGAATGTAAAACATCAAACATCAGCTGACACGCAAACTAAATGACACGTATCTATGTATTGAGAACCAGTCTGATCACTATCAGAACAAACTTCAGTGTCATTATAACCATATACAGAAACACAATACAGCAATGATATAATACATACAATTCAAAATGCTCTGCTTTGGCATGCTAGGTATTTGTTGGATGAATAGTATGTCAAACTGAAGACAAATATTAATGATAATAGATACACCACAAATGTGGGCCAAAAAGTTAAATTTGATTAATGTAACCATAAAGGAAAGACACAAAACCAAATATGTGTGCTGATATGCCTATAAACCAATTTGAATGAAATTTGAATGGCAAATTTATGAAAAGGCTGTATGTTTGACATTTGATTCTCTCTTTCAGGTCAGAATGAAGACGTCAGATCTGCTTTCTTGACATACTTGACAGCAGTGATGATAAAGACAACGTATTGAGACGCAATGACAGCAGGAATGTTTGAGAGTTCAGCAAAAGACACTCTAAATATATTACTCTGAGCTGTGGCAAGACGCATGGAGAAATTTACAATATACTATGTAAAGTTTTAGACATAATGCTGTAAAGTGAAAAACAAAGCCACAACAGGTTTAGTTTCACAGTAAATCACTATTAACTAAATAAAATCAATATTGCTCACCCTTTTAAAACAGCTTCTGTCATAGTTTTTCATATTTTGTGAGAAAACTCACATACACAGTACTGTATATTTACATGAACTGAATAAGGCAGAAGCTAAGAACCTTACTCAATAAATATGTCTGTAGCAATTAATGTTCACTGGTATAACTGAAGTGTTAAATGCTTATCAAATTAGCTTTATTGTTTTATGAGACCCCAAATGACCCCCGACCTCAATGTGATTTATTTTTTCAACACCTTCTTTAAACCATGAGTACATCTGTGATCAAATTAAACAGAAATACAAAAATAATGTTTTAATTTTGTCTTTCTTTTGTGCTTCCTCAGAAAACTTTTACCACCAAACATAATAACAATCAAAATCAGGGTAATTATAATTATTAATCAAACGCCTTTCAGAATAAAAATATCCACAAAAATTAACTGAAAATAACATATGTTAGCATGTGTACAGTTCTTATTACCAGTAAAGTCACAAATGTGCTCTTATGCAGTGTCCTGAACTCTTCCCTTTGCCACACAATCTGCTTTTTGATATGTAATTGTCACACACAGGGAAAGCAACAGTATTCTGCTAGTAAATATAAAACATCAAACAATGGCATCAGGTTCCCACTGCAAATTAAAAGAGACAAAACTGAATCTATGTATTTAAGAACCAGCCTGACCAGGCTTTGTGACATTTTGTCCATAAAATACAAAAACAGAATATAATAATGATATAATACATACAATACCAATTTAGATTGTGTGTTTAGACTCATTTCTGTCATTTCAGTGTCTCTGCCAGTCACAGTAAAGATGACCTGTAAACATAATATAAGTGGGGTGCACATTTGGAATAGATGTATTAAAAAGAATCAATGTTTGAACTCCAAATAAATGTCCCCTCATCATAACCAACCTCTTTAACGGTCTCTAAGGGCCCCAGTCGTATGTTGGCACCTGAATATCATGAACACGTGGAATCGGGCTCTTCTAACATCCTGCTGTTGATAGTTTTTCTCTTAAGCACCACTCATTAAATTAAACACATCAGATTTTTTTAAAATCATACTTCTGCATTCACAATTTCATAACTTGACTTACTGTTTCACCCACTGCCCCCTAGAGCCTATATGCAAGAACTGCATAACATATAGAACTAAAAATAAATCTATATTAAAACAGCTTGAATATTACAGCATCAAGTGGGGCAGTAGAGAGTCAGACTTTTAACCTGAAGGTTGTGGGTTCGATTCTCAGCAGCACCAGCAGGAAATGTAGATGAGGGGAGTGAATGAACGGCGCTCTCTTCTACCTTCAGCATCCTGGTGCTGAGTTTCACCACAGCAACACTCCTTATAGTTAATAAAAAACAACATATAATGTCATCTGGTTGCACCTCTGCAAACTGAATATGTGTGGTTAAGAACCAGCCTGAAGACAAGTAGCCTACTAGAAGCTATAGTACATACAATACAAAAGGTTCAGCTTATGCACAAAAGGCATTTCTTGGGTGAATAATATGTGAAACATCAACATTATCATAATGTGAAAGAATAGATGTCTACAGGTACACCCATAAAAAACATCTGAAAAGACTAGCTAGACCAACAAGCTAGACCAACTTTTTTAGTGTTCATGCTGGCATGGTGTTGGTTTAGCTGGTGGACTTGATAGCATGGTCTTTCACTTTCATGGTTCTTCACTGAAATGATCAAGGAAATGTTGATTAAATCCTAATTACCTATCATGAATGACCTGCAGAGGGCAGCAGAGGAGCTCTGATACAAACAGAAAAGACTTTCAAGTGTCATACCCACCAGTAATTCCCCCAGTTTTTTCCCGAGGTAAATATTGGTCATACCAGGGATTCGGTAATAAAAAAAAAAAGTGGTGATTCACCAAGACGAATTGTTAGAAGCTTTACACAGTACTTTGGTATGCCCATTATAATGAATAAAAACACTAATTTAGATTCCACTCAAATGTGACATAATTTACCAGAAATTACATAATTCAGGTCTCTTGGTGCAGAAAATGGTTAGTAGTAGGTCTATCACACATTTTATTCATATTTTTGAGGCATATTATAGTCAGGGAAGGTACTGTCAAGCTAACCAACTCCCGTCACACAAAATTAAGAAAGAAAATTATTATTTTTCAAAATTATATTTTAATCCATAAGTATATGTACTTATTGTATTGCTACCATATATGGTCTACACTACATGACTTTCTGAGCAGCACTTTAGATCTAAATCAAACCATATGATTCAATGATTTCAGTGAGATCACATTTTGATTTTTCACTTATCAAGAAAGAGACCAGACCCAAGACTGACAGATACAGGGTTTTATTCAAAAACTTAACTCAATAAAGATCATCTTTGAATATGTAACAGAAAACCACTGCAACAGAAAACAGCTGACAGGAATATTCAGAGGCTGAATTGTTTAAATGAATGTTTTGCACTTAATGTTATTTGGGTCTTTCCTTGTTTCTTACCTTTAGACTAAAAATCTGCAATAAGTTAAAACAATTTACCAGAATTATAAATGAAAGAAAAATAAATATAGGACACATAAAAGTTATTTAAACAGTCCATTAACTGTTGAATATTCACAGAAATATTTAAATATCAAGTATGAAGTTGCTTTATTGTCAAATGGCCTTATATTAAACATCATGCCACAAGACAGCTTTATACTGCAATGCTGCTGTTTCCATTTGAGCTATGAGAACTGAGTAACATAAACGTGGAAAGGTTTTAGAAAACCTCAACTCTAGACAAAGGTGACAGATGCTGTTTGTGAGCAAAACAAGCAGACCAGTGGAACATATTTATGGTTTTGGTTTAACACTTCAGTTCAGTTTATCCATAACTTTTTTTTTTGTTTTTTTTTTTTGCTGAATGCAAAATTTAGAATAACTTATTTTTATTATGCAATCATAGAAAATAGTTTATATGATATTATACAGATATGATAAAAGATCTGATGATTTTATGTAGATATCATTATGATTATTCAATTTCTGCACCTGGACACCTACAAACCTGAAAAATTAAAACATTGTTTAATTGGTGTCTTTGTTTTAATTATTTATAATTTCTGCTATTGCTTGTAATTTGTATATTTGTTGTCTTTTTTTTAATGGTTGTTCACTAGTCTTTAATAATATTTGAACTTTAGATTTGTTAGGATGGGCGTTTTTGCTTTGGTATTGAAATTGGAATCTAGAACTGCAAAATTTAAATCTAAAATTTTGGTGTTTGTTTATTAGAATACAAGACAACATGGGCCAAAAGCAATGAAAACAATAACTTTTTTTTGTGCAAGGGCTAAAATTATATAAAACACACATATGTTTTCATTTCTGAAATAGTTAAAGTAAGCAGAAGTACATTGGTAAATTGCTATTTACTACTGTATAAGGTCTAGCAGCCTTTGACTTCTTTTCAGTTAATTTATTGTTACATGCAAAAACATTTTAATGGTTAAATGTGAATGAAGCAGATCAAAAACTTTACATGATACTTAATAAAGGAATTCCAACGATTCTGAAAATTATGCTTAATGCATAACTAACTCCTAAACTGTTTTTTGTTCACTGACCAGTAATGGTGGAAATATAAAATGTCATTCAAATATTCAATATTCAGTTGAATAGTTCTCCACCTCGGCGTACTGAAAGAGCAATGAGAACAACAATTAGCATTTCAACTGCACTTAACCTAAAACTAATCTGAACAAAGTTCTACTATAGTTTGTTGTACTTATAGAAGTAAAAACCTTCAGTGTAAATAATTATATAATAAATAATAATAATGAATTTTAGTAACAATTTTAAGATTTTAAATGGTTTCACATATTTACCTTTTGTAAAAGTTTTGCATCTTGAAGCCGATATGTAACTTTTGTCTGCAGATCAGCATCATAAACAGATTTTTCCAACCGTTCTGCTTTTCTAGCAGCAAAAACTAAGAATGAAACCAAGCATTCAGATTCAATATTTTTAAATTGTAACATGTGGAGACAAACATGCCCAACTAAAGTCAAAAGACTATGAACAACATCTCCTAACTGCAGAAGAGTCCAGTCATCATATGGATATTTTCACAGACAACACCACTAGTGTTTATTTAATTTGCTAATTTAATTTAAGAAGAATAACTCACCAATCAGCACAATAATCAGAAACCCGTTCATCAGTCCAGATATGAAGATAATAATAATCTGCCATTGTGTTTGATTGTGACACTCAGTTAGTTCAACTGCTTCTGTAAAGAAAACATGCACAGTCTGTTACTGTCAGTCTTTTACTGGAACACAATGACAATGTTACAGTTTTATAAAACTAAATTAAATACTGATAAATGATTCATCTCTATGTGGAGCAACTAATGACAGGGCTTACATTTTTTTCTAATAAAACTGTAGTAAAAAATAAATGTAAATAATCACACTGATTATCAGACTGTCACTCACCATTGAAGTATATTCTGGTGCTGTTGCTGAGTTTTGGAGGTGTTTCTGTGTTCATACAGTAATAAACTCCTAATTCATCAGCAGTCACATTATTAATAACCAGACGATGTTTAAACTGCACTGAATATTTCTTTCTGAATGTTTTATTATGGTAAAAGGGGGATTTCGTTTGTGTTGGGAATGATCGTAGAATGACTGTCGGAGGATCTGCTGTTTTCAGTAAAATCCAATAAACCTCATTTTCATCAAGATCACAGTTTATGCTCACATTTGATCCCAGATCAGTTAGTAGATCTGCCACTGCATACTGACAACAGATTAATACCACTGTGTGAAGAATTAAAAAATATTATATATATTATAAAAGTTTAGAGTTTCCAAAGTGTGTGAATGTATGTTAAAAATATTCATAATACGTAAACTTACAGAGCTGAAGCTGTTTGATCGTCATGTTGTTGTCTTGATAACTTCAATATAAAATCTGGTTCCCTCCACACTGCATGTGTGAAGAAGACAAGAAAGAAATGAAGAAGAGGAAGTAAAGTTTTCGTCCACATTGTACACACTTTTTTTTTTTTTTTTTAACACACAATGATCCACAACCTCAATAACGAAGGGCCTCATTACTTTATTAAATGTGTATGACAGAAGATTTCCGGTTAAAAATGAACACACTTCAATTATTAAGTACATAAAAATTTAAAACGGTCTCATTGCCTTAACCCCAATTCACAATAGTAAGTTTATAATAATAGGTCAGATTTCACAGGAAGCATCAGTTTGGCATCATTCGTGACATTTGCTCTGAGAAAAAGATCTCTGGTAATAAGGGGCAGACTAAGCAAACTCCAGGTATGGGGCCTCAGTGGACCAAATGTGCTTTTATACTTTTGAAACCCTTATATTGCTCTCTTTTTCTCTCTCATAATTTGTAGTTTATTTACCCCTTACAAACTGTCTAACCCGATCTCATGAAAGTGCGCATAAATAGTACAGCAAATAAAAAAAACTTGTGGCATTGATACGCAAAAATTTACTTTGGTATGCTACGCAAGGGGAATGATTAGGGTTGTGGGGTAGATGCATATCATATGTACACAAAAACGTCTCGGGTTATGCATGTAACCATGGTTCCCTTAGAGGGAACGAGACGCTGCACCCCCTAGGGGACATATTGGGGAATGCAGCCTGCATGACCGGTGTGTGAAGCACGTGTGAAACAACGCCAATCTATTGGTCCACCTGGCCCATGACGTCATAGGCGGGGTGCCCAGAAGTATAAAAGGGCACCTGCTGAATACGTCATCCACTTAGCTGTCTGAAGGAGATGTAAACACGCAGGCCGAAAGCATGGCGCGGGGGCGCAGCGTCTCGTTCCCTCTCGGGGAACCATGGTTACATGCGTAACCCGAGACGTTCCACTTCTAGGGAACTCCACGCTGCGCCCCCCAAGGGGCACATTGGGGAACGAAATCCAACCGTGCCGAGGCGCATGCCTGTCCACCTGGTAGAAGCACCAAGGAAGCGACAGACATACACCAAGCCTTTTCTCAGAAAGGGGCAATGCCACTGCGCCACGGGCCACACACACAACTTGAGCTCATACAACAGAAATGGGAAACCCGATTAGATCAAGGGTAACATCCCACCCAAGTTAAGAGCACAATTATCCTCAGATAGCTATGCTATGTGAGTCATATAAGCCTGGATACACAAGACCACAGAAGAGACTAACTAGAAAGCCTCTTAGGAGCTCAAATATAGCTACTTAAATCCCGGTAAGGAGAAATAGCTGATGAGCTAGAACACAGCTATCCTCAGATAGCTATGTCCCAAAGTTCTTATGAAGGCTTGTAGACCAGAATAACCACACACAGCTAGCCTAGATAGCCAGGCAACACCTTCCTGCAAAGCTGCCCAGACCACAAAGAGTGAGCTATCTACTTATACAGGTAACCCTAGCAGGGGAGATAGCACTGTCTAGGGAAGGGCTCAAGTAAATCGCTAGTTAAAACCCTAAGCAGGGGAGCAATCACTGAG
>NW_015506390.1:193785-217110 GCF_001515645.1 Sinocyclocheilus grahami
ACACCGGTCATGCAGGCTGCATTCCCCGAGCGCATGGCGGGGGGGCGCAGCGTCTCGTTCCCTCTCGGGGACCCATGGTTACATGCGTAACCCGAGACGTTCCACTTCTAGGGAACTCCACGCTGCGCCCCCTAAGGGGCACATTGGGGAACGAAATCCAACCGTGCCGAGGCGCATGCCTGTCCACCTGGTAGAAGCACCAAGGAAGCGACAGACATACACCAAGCCTTTTCTCAGAAAGGGGCCATGCCACTGCGCCACGGGCCACTCACACAACTTGAACTCATACAACAGAAATGGGAAACCCAATTAGATCAACGGGAACATCCCACCCAAGTTAAGAGCACAATTATCCTCAGATAGCTATGCTATGTGAGTCATATAAGCCTGGATACACAAGACCACAGAAGAGACTAACTAGAAAGCCTCTTAGGAGCTCAAATATAGCTACTTAAATCCCGGTAAGGAGAAATAGCTGATGAGCTAGAACACAGCTATCCTCAGATAGCTATGTCCTATCTACGTACAACCCTAGCAGGGGAGACAGTGCTCTCTAGGCAAGGGCTCAAGAGACCGCTACTTAAAACCCTAGGGAGGGGAGCAATCACTGAGCTATCACATAGCTATCCTCAGATAGCTAGGCTCTAAGAAAGGGGATCACTCCGGGAGAGGGCTCACCGCAACCACCATTAAGACACAGCTAGCTTCAGATAGCTGTATTCAGGTAAGCCCGTCCTGCCATAACAATGGCTGTAATATAACCACCCTCAGATGGCTATACTAAGGAGGCCCCCAATCCGTGTCAGTCCTACGGTAGGCTAGCGAAGCCCCGTGTCATTGACCAGGAGCTCACAAGACGGAGATCCAGGCCATCAGTAAATGATTTGCTAAGAGCGAACACATAAACATCATCAGTCCACGATCAAAGCCTGATGTAAGCCGTGGCCAAAACACTAGAAGGCCGGACACAGCTATCCTCGAATAGCAATTCCCTCAGATAAGGCTGAAGACAGGACAAAGACAAAGACCGCATCCCTCGGGAATAGGAACAAACACGAGCGGAGCCTAGACATCATGACTCATCACAATGAGTGCGTCACTCTGAACTTGCATGCTTTTCACCGAGACAAACGTGAAAGCAGAATATGCCCTCAAGTGTTAGAATCCAAACACGGAGGCACACATTCCCTCAGGTGCTGCTCGACTCAAGCGCTATACACGGGATCGATAACCCAAAAGAGCATCTTAACCCCTCGAACTGCGAGACGCAAATGCTTGTCACTCATCACTCGAGAACAGGGACAAACGTGAACGGAGCTTCTCATTGGAAACACTCACAATGAGTGTGTTCAGAGCCCTCGAGCACTGAATGCACAAGCTCTCGACCAAGACACATAACGCATAGATTGTGTGTGTCCTCAAGTGTCAGGAAACTCAGGCATGGAGGCACACACTTTCCACAACGCTCACCCGCCTTGGTCTATCACACGCACTTCAAACAGACGGCTCATAAAGACATCAAAGAGGATGACGTATTCAACTGGTGCCCTTTTATACTTCCGGGCACCCCGCCTATGCTGTCATGGGCCAGGTGGACCAATAGATTGGCATTGTTTCACACGTGTTTCAGACACCGGTCATGCAGGCTACATTTCCCAGTATGCCCCCTAGGAGGCACAGCGTGGAGTTCCCTAAAAGGGCAACTGCGTATCATATGCACGCCAACATATTTCGTATCATATGCACATGAAAACTGCGTATTATATGCACACCAAACATGCTAAAGTACATTTTTGCATATCAATACCACAAGTTTTTGTACCATGTTGCTTTTCCTGAGCACTCTGAGGAAGTGGTGTCATTGCTGTGCCTTTTTGATTGTTGCTGAGATGTTAGCAGACCAAGAGAGGTCACTGGATATGTGGACTCCCACACACAATTTCATTTACATCCTATTCAATAATTTAAAACTAAACATTATACTCTCGTGAATGGCGGCCAGTGGTGATGGGGAGGAGAAGAATTGTTCAATAAAGTAGTTATTTTTGTTTTCTTTGCACACAAAATGTATTCTCGTAGCTTCGTAAAATTAAGGTTGAACCGCTGATGAGTGGTTTTCATAAAAAAATATCTAAATTTGTGTTCTGAAGATGAACAAAGGTCTTACGGGTTTGGAACGACATGAGGGCGAGTAATTAATGACAGATTTTTCATTTTTGGGTGAACTATCCATTTAAGTCTCCTGATTGGCTAAGTAACTTCTATTATGATTCTGTGGAAGAGCAAGTTGAACAAAGTTTATAAACCAAACAAATCCAACCAAGTTTAGATTGGGATCAGTGGTTCACTTGTTACAGATCTTCTCTGTCATCTCATGGTTTGATCCGGAGTATACTGTGAACTCTGTACTGTGAGCAAGTGCATATGAAAGTGGTGATCAGAGAAAAACCAATCATGTGAAACACAGAGAGAATTAGTAAAAGTAACCGCTGCAATCTAGTGGTGAGACCAGAAATCTCTCTGCTGGATCATGATGACATTGGGTCTCATTTAGAATACTCCAAATTCACTAACAATAGGCTTGTAAGTGGAGAACTACCACTTCCAGTCTCCTGAAGGCAGCCCCATAGACATCCATGTTAAACATTCTCATTTGTATTGACTGAAAATATCATCTATGCCATAAACGTTCAACAGCTTGAACACATATTAGCTACTTTTTCCAGGGTAAGTTTCAGAATAGCACTAGATGAACTATCCTCCAACAGTTCCTTTCATTTAGAACTCATGTTTACATATAGGCCTACTACATATACGATGAGACTGATGAAATTTGTATACAGAAATGTGTTCAGAGTTGATATATGCTGCAGCTCTGCAGACTGTCAGAAGAGCACAACTACAGTAGTTGCTGGACAAAAACACACTAACCACAAAATTATAAATTGCTCTTTTTTATGGCCATTTTGGTCTTGTTAAAGAACCTTGCAGTTGACAACTCATTAATTGCAGTTAAAGTAGATGTTTGTAACAAGTTATCTGATTCATCAAGCACATGCAGATCTTATTTTACTCATAAATTGTGAACTGCCATTCTAAAAACTGAATTTCCTCAGGAAACCATTGCTTGAAAATGCAAACACTCTTATATTGAGCTCAATATTCATTTAATATGTACAGTACATATTTGCCTATTATATTTACATATGGCTTACAAGAAGTCACTAATGTGTTTATGTAGGCACCATCTTGCCACCCTGTATGTCAGATATACATAGATTTTATCTTGTTGTTCACTTGAAATATTTGAAAATAGTTAAAACAACATACAGTTGTTATTCAGAACAGCCATGCCATGAATGACAGGCCCCCAAGGTTAATGATTTTACAAAACTCCTTCTTTTATTTCATGTTTTATAACTTTGAGTTTCAATATTGTTTAGAGGATACACAAATTGACTTAAAGCTGAAACTGAAATAATCCAATAACTTAAAGTATGTAGTAAGCTGTATTTTACATTTGGTTAATTGTGTTTATTTTGTTGGCGGTTAGCAGCCGATTATTGAAGACACATGGGGCTGGGCTCATCTGTGATGTATTCAGCTCCAATATCCTGGGGCCAAGTGATTATATCTCTTTCAATTACTCCTGTCTCTGATGCTGTCAGACTAATTACACTCCTGTGTCACTTAGGAGCACCTGTTCAGTCTGTCACGAATCGAAAACAAAATGAGGCAGATCTTTATGAATTGAGGACTTCTGTGAAAAAAAAGTAAATACAGGTCATTTCTTATTGTAAAATGCCATATGTTTGGTAATTATTCATTTTTAAAACCATTTGAAAGGCAAATTCATGAAAAGTTCAGACCTTATTTTCCTGTGTTTGTTTTTTTAATTCTCTCTCTTTTAGTTTCTCTCCAGGTCACAAATAAAGATGTAACCAGAAGCTCTGCGTTCCTGTCCTGCTCTTTGCATGATCAGAAACTGAAGTCAAGACATGACAGTGTACCGAGACGCAATGGAATATTAAGACAACTTTCAGAATTTTTTTTTCAGCTGAGGATCAGTATCCAGAATACAGCCTTTTCTCAGAGTTTAAAGGAAGCTTCACGCTCATATTCATGTAAGTTACTGATTAAATGTACTCTATTTATTAAATAGTAATTGGGACCACATCACATTATAGGTAAGGATTCATTGAAATTACAAGCTATTATTCTTATTTAACCAATTCAATTATTTTTCTATGAAAACTGGCACAATATTTTGTAGTCTAACCAATGAAGATAAGAAAAAAAGTAAGAACTTTTGCCATGTCTTTTATTGTTGAACTAAAGTCCACACATGACAGAGACATGTTTGATATGACTTATGGTGGAGATTGTGTATAATATCAAGAGTACATGTGAAAAGCTTGTGAAAGTCAACTATAGTATATAGAAATATTATAGTACATTTACAAACACAGTTTACAAAAATATCTGGTGCGCGTGCGCTTGGATTCTGTCTGGGACGTCACGATGATCATCTGATGCAAAATAGTTATTTCCTGTTGCTCGAGTATTTAAGTAGTAATCTCAGTTTCAGCCATTTAGATCAAATATATTTAAGTAAAACATATTAATAATATTGGGGCACCATGAAGATCAGGTATATGTTTGATGAATTGTGAATGAAACGCTTTTGAACAAAGACGTGTTGACCTTCACCGGTATCACCGAAGGCCTGCTGTAGTTCGCTTGCTCATTTCAGTGTTTTTGCCTGATGTATTTTGGTCATCAGTTTCTTTGTTTAAACTAGAGTTAAGATTTTTAGCATCATTAATTACTATTAATTCATAATTCATAACAGGTTTATAGCTGTAACTATTATTTTGATTGAGTTATTAGCAATTATAATTAGCATTTTGTATTACCATCTTTTGTGTCTGCATGTGCAGTTAGTTTTATTTTATATGTCTAGTCTTACAGTGTGTTCAAGGTATTAGTTTTATCAGTAGGGTAAGATTGGTGAATATGCCCCCTTATGAACATTTACTAAATTGATCATGCTCATGCTCAAGTGGCTTAATTATTTGAAAGTCAGTCAGTCACCATTTAGGCCAATCACAGTGTCAAATGGGCAGTGACGGCGCTACACCGGGGCTACAGCCCCGTCAGAATTTTGAATAGCCCCGGTTTACTTTGATGTCATCAATATCATTTATTTTCTTAGCACACCCACATATTGGTCTAGCCCCCCCCCTTAGCACCGGTAGAGAAAAAATTCTGGCGCCGTGCCTGCAAATGGGAATGGGTGTGGGACACTGTGCGTCTGAACAGCTAATAATATGAGCTGTTACTCATTTACATTAAGGGTAGTAAACTGTAACTTTATAAAAGGTTTGCATTTAGGATGTTTGGGGTTCACTCCGGTTTCATTGAACTCAAGGTGCTGCATGTGCGTTGTCACTGCTATGTGGTAATAAACGTCTTCAATGTTATATTCAATGCCCTTATGTTTTCTCACAACATCTACTCCATCCATGTTACATGGGAATCAAACTTATGTTGTTGACATTACTAGTGTCATGATCTACTTGTTGAGTTACAGGAATTCATAGGAACTTGTTTTTTGTTCTGTTTCTGCAGATGCTGCTACATCTGTGTGTTTGCAGTGCTGATAGATAAAGGTGAGCATGAAACAAACTACATTTGAAAGATACATTCATGTATCATGTATAAATGACAGAGTGTGTGTTTGGACTTACAGTTTGTGTGATTTCAGTATCTCTGCAGGACACGTTAGAGGCTGTTATTGGTGGTTCGGTTATTTTGCCGTGTTCTTTATCTGCACAAGATCTTAAACTTCAAGACATTAATGTGCACTGGAGGCAGAATGGCAGCAAGATTGTGTACGATATAGTTAAGGGTGAAGATTCAGTAGCGCTACAAGACTCAGAGTTCAAGAACAGAGCTGAAAGTTTCCCTGATGAGTATTTGAGAGGAAACTTCTCCATCAAACTCAACAATCTTCAACACACTGATGCAGGAACATACAGCTGCTACATCACTCACTCATATGAACCTGAGACTGTACAGCTGATCATCAATGGTGTGTAAAACTGGTTGATTAATGTATTATGATTTTAATAATACAAATACCTGAATATAATCTTCTCATAAAATCTGAATACATTAAGTGTTTGACCAACTAGTGAGGATGCAGTCTGAATGCTGCTGTATATAAATGATAGACAAATCTGTTGTTTTTATCACATGCAGTAATGTTTTTTTTTTCTTTACTGTTTTGTTGCAGGAGCAGACAGTGTAGGGAAATCATTGCTCTGGGTTTACATTGTAGTACCTGTATTAACTATAGTGTCTATTGCCGTTTAATCATATTTTGCTGGGAAGAAGAAAAAAAAACCTCAAGCTTCCTCAATCTCTTCTGTTTCAAGTGATGAACAAATAACAGCCATAAATTACAAATTGGTATAAAAGTTTACTGTTCACTTTCTATGAATTTTCTGATTATGTTTTACTTTTAGGCAAGGCAAGTTTATTTGTATAGCACATTTCATACACAATGGTAATTCAAAGTGCTTTACATAAAAGGAATCACAACAATAAAACAATTTAAAAACTTTGAAAATGATTAAAAATTGATTTAAGAGGTTTAAAATGAATTTAAGAAAACGATTATACATATAATATAGTGCAATTAGTTCGGACATCGCACAGTGCTAATTCAATAAATGCACAGCTAAACAGATGAGATTTGAGTCTGCATTTAAATGTGACTAATGTTTTAGCACATCTGATCTCTTCTGGAAGCTGATTCCAACTGCGGGTGGCATAATAACTAAAAGCACATTCCCCTTGTTTTGTGTGAACCCTTGGTATTTCTAACTGACTCGATCCTAATGATCTGAGTGGTCTGTTAGGTTTATATTCAGTGAGCAGATTGGCAGAAGGAGTGTACAGTATTACACTTTCAAAACTAGAGCAGTATTTTTGTTAGTCTTGGAAATTTTAGACAAAGTACACCTACACCAAAACCAACCCCTAAGTTAGAGGGAAATAGTTAACTTATGATATTCTTCTAACTATACAAAACTTTGCAACTACATGTCAACTAGCTGCCTATAAATATAAATGTTGTAAATGTGTAAAATATCACCTTTAACACATTACAGAGTGATTTCTGACTAGATCTTAGTTTTTGTTTTACCCTCATTACCATATGGACAAATAAATCAATCAATCAATGTTGACAAATACATATATTTAAAAAAATGAGGAAAACATTATAAATAAATTTGGAAAAAATACAATACGTTAATAAGGATGCGAAACGTGGAAATATTCATTCTTTCTTTCCTTACATTTCTTTAGATTTATCTATTATTTACATTTATTTCTTTCGTTTTTTTTTCTCAACAGCATTGCAATTACATAGAGTAGGCTAATGCAAATGGTCCAGACTGTATGATTTGAAAACGTGGAAATATTCATTCTTTCTTTCCTTACATTTCTTTAGATTTATCTATTATTTACATTTATTTCTTTCGTTTTTTTTCTTTCTCAACAGCATTGCAATTACATAGAGTAGGCTAATGCAAATGGTCCAGACTGTATGATTTGCAAATGAATCATACTTTTGTAGTGAACTGAATCAGAATTAACAGTTTGTGGCTCGAGCAGCACAGATCTACAAGTTACTCAATCAAAACTCACTTTCAGATGTGCCTGACAGTCGCCCTGACTCAAAATGAGCCAAAATACTGCAGAGCGTGTGCAAGTGCAATCTTTATAGTCCTCCTAATATGAGACAGCTGTGTGCTAATGATGAGATCTGATAAAGCCAGGCAAAGGATTATGGGAAATGGAGTCCAGGGTGAATGGCAAAGGTACAGGATGGAGTGCCCTCTAGCAGAGCTCGTGGGTACTTCAGCTGGCGATTGTAACAACCATAAGTGTGTGTAGACATTTCCTGATGTTACGTACTTATAGTGTTGTAAAAATGCAAGTGTTTAAATAGCTTTATTTAAATTTTAAATACTTTGCATTTAAAATCAACAATGTCTGTTCAGTAGTCCCTATAACAGATGACACAATTGAATTTGTGTTGCTTCTAATTAAGTGATAAAAAGCAGTTGCAAATGTTGTACAAAATAAATATCACTACTACTCATCTTTGCACCAATAAAACGTGCAACACAATTGCCTTGTCCAAATACCCACACTTGAGGTCTTGGCCACTTGAGAGCACGTGCACACAACAGAAAGTAAGTGTGCAAGACTGTCCCAGCGCAGTCTGCCAAAGTGCAGTGCCCTTAACACACA
Source organism: Sinocyclocheilus grahami (assembly GCF_001515645.1). Classification (NCBI taxonomy): domain Eukaryota; kingdom Metazoa; phylum Chordata; class Actinopteri; order Cypriniformes; family Cyprinidae; genus Sinocyclocheilus; species Sinocyclocheilus grahami. Next base: position 202,114 of record NW_015506390.1, read on the forward strand.
CTAAAGCCACACTATCTTGAATACCGCTCCGGAGCGCTATTCCAGGCTTAGTGTATCCCATCATGCATCATGTTCTGGAAATAAATCGTGAGACTTTTTGCCGAGATCTCGTGAGAGGTCACGGAAACCTTTCCAATGCAAGTTAATTATTAATAAAATTATTAGATGTTATTACATATAATTTGGTAGAAAAACAAAGTGCTGCACATTCTATTGGTACAAAGATGAGTAGTGGTGATATTTATTTTGTACAACATTTGCAACTGCTTTTCATCACTTAATTAGAAGCTAAGTCATGTTATAGAGACTACTGAAAAGACATTTAGAAGTTGATTTTTAAAATGCAAAGTATTTAAAATAAAATAAAGCTATGTAAACACTTGCATTTTTACAACACTGTAAGTGTGTCCATCAGGTAATTAAAGTTCTACACACACTTGTGGTCTTCATCCTCACTCGATCACTTGGCCCAGATACGTCATATAAGTGGCCATGTGCAAAGACCGCAAGTGTGGATATTTGGACAAGGAGTTTGTTTCTACCAAATTATATGTAACATCTAATTGATATATTAATATTTAACTTACAATGGAAAGGTTTCTGTGACCTCTTGCAAGATCTCGGCAAAAAGTCTCACAATTTATTTCCAGAACATAATGCATAATGGGAAGCCTCGAATAGCGCTCCGGAGATATTGGAATCATACATTAGTGTGGATTTAGTGTGCATTAAGGGCACTGTACTTTGCCGTTTTTAAGACCTGTGTCAGTCTTGCGTACTTACTTCCTGTCGTGCTCTCAAGTGGCCAAGACCGCAAGGCATTTACGTGCGCTTACGGCCTTGTGGACTTACAATGGCTGCCGCGTGTGTGTGTTCGTTAAGTCTATGAGACCGTAGGGTGCCCCATTCATAATTTTAGCGTTCAGAAGGGTCCTCACGAGTGCCCCCTTTGCTATCCGCTCTCAATCCGCACTTCTGCCAAGCCTGCACTGGGGCGAGCTCCGCAGCAGACTTTTACCCAACAGTCGAAGCGGCATTACGTCACGAAAGGGCAGACTCAGAGGAAGACCGCAAGGGTTTAGGGTGCCATTTGGGACAGGGCCACCATGAGCCGGTTATATGCGCATGTGTGAACTGAGCACTCGGATGAAGGTGTGGAATGAACGTTTTTGTGTTTTTTCATGGTTTATGAGGTGACTTGATTAAGAGTAGTTTATTCACTTAATATTCTTTAGACAGGTAAAATATCCGTGTCCATAATTGGGTGATTAAATTGTGTATACCTTACGGTATTACTGTATGTAAATGAACCGGTGAATCGGCTATTTGAACCAGTTTGCGGAAAAGAATCAGACGTCCCCGTTTGACTATGACTAGATTGCAGGCAATAATATTGTAAAGAATGTAGAATTTCTTGCACACACCAATTGTTTTGCTTCATAAAGCCTCAGTATATTGTCAGGAGCCACGGGTATTAATTTTGTTCCCTGATATGCTTTTTTGACTTTCAGTAGCCGATAGCAGCTGACTAGCATTTTATTAATCACCAAGGATAATTGTTTCAGCTAAAAATATGATATACTGTTCTACTGAAGAAAAAAACATTTTGGATGGCCTGAGGGTGAGTAAATTTACAGCAAATTTTCATTTTTACACTAAACGTGTAAATCTAGTAAACAATGAAAGCAGATGAACTGCAATGCTGTTCTTTCATTTGAGGTTAAGGCAACTGTGAGAACTTTATAAACATGAAGGTGTTGGAAAAACACTGCACTTGTTTCACAGTTAAACCTCCACTGTAGACAAAGGTGAGAGTCGTTGGTTGATGGTTGCCAAGTGTCAAAGCCAGTGGAACATGTTTCTGGTTTTGGTTTAGCACTTCAGTTTAGTTGAATTGAAAGTAACAGTGAGTAGTTTGTATGTTTATTTATTTATTCATTAATAATACATTAATTTATAAATTATGACAACAATGCAGTACCAAATACAAATTTGAGGTGTGACTCATGTCAGGCCATTTCTAAAGTGCTACTTTTGATTTTTTTTTTTTGTTTGTTTAATTAGATTTGTGATGAATATGGTAAGGTTTGTCTATGTTCAGTCATAAAGTTCTAATTATTCAATAGTGCCATTATTTAATGTGATGTTTAAATTATTTTGCCATTGAAGAAAAATGCTGTTTTCACAGCTATTCTATCATTCTTTTTAGCAATTTTTTTTCTTATTCAAATTTGAATGCCAAAATATGCTCATAAATGTTTTCTCAAAATAAAACACATTTTAAAATCCACAGCAGACTCTTCACACTAAAGTTTTGTTAAAACACAGGGGGAAAAACTGAGTTAGAGAAAAGTAGGTTGACAAGCTATGACATTTCACACGATCATACTTTATTATCTTATAGTAATTTAACTGATTACTAAAAAAAGTCAATTAAAAGATCTTGATAAAATAAACAGTCCTCTATTTCCTACAAAATGTAGCCTCTTCTTGGTCTAACAGCATGGAAAACTCAACCAGTCAGGCTTCACAAAAATAATGTGCATACTCTTAATTCAATGTCAAAGTGGTAAAAAAATAAATATCCACATCAACACAATTTTCAGCAGATACAGATTAAGACATGAATTCCAAAACAGAAGTCTTCAAATGACAAAGAGACCAACTAGACCGGTCTGCAGATACGCAGCTCCATACGCAGCAAACTGTGATTCACTGTGTGTTCTGACAGCTTTCTATCAAGACCAGCATTAAGTTTTTCAGCAGTTTGTGCTACAGTAGCTCTTCTGTCTGATCAGACCAGACTGGCTAGACAGGCTTTGACTTGCTAGCCAAGACTTGCCGTTTTGGAGATTCTCTGACCCAGTCGTCAAGCCATCACTAATTGTCAGTCACTCAGATTTTTGCGCTTGCCAATTTTTCCTGTTTTCATCTCATGAAATTCAAGAACTGACTGTTCACTTGCTGTCTAATATCTCCTACCCATTGACAGGTCCATTGTAACAATCAATGTCATTCACTTCACCTGTCACCTTCTTATGACTGGTGTCAGCGACTGACAGACTCACTCATAAAGAAGGTCCCTTGCCGCCACCTACTGGTGCAACAATGCAACCTGCACTGAAAATCCCCAACATCAACACAGCCTGACAGCCTGTCTGTTATTTTCAATATCTAATAAACTAGTTCCAGAAGTAATTTAAAAGAAGAATAACAGTTCATCTCTATTACTTATAACATGTATTATCATCAAATAAATATGTTGTTTTCTTGTTCCACTGTTTTTCTTGTTGTGTGTGTTGGTGCAGTTAATAAAGAACATTTGAAAGGCAAATGGAAAACCCAGACTATATCGTTGTTGTTTTCAGTTCTCTATCTGTTCCTTTCGGTTCCCTTTCATAGGTTCACTTCAATTAGATTAGATTTCAGATTAGATTCAACTTTATTGTCATTGCACATGTAAGGTACAAGGCAACGAAATGCAGTTAGCATCTAATCAGAAGTGCAGTAAGTACAGGATATACAGTGTCTCCAATATGTTACAAATGTACAATAAATATACAGATAAGGCAGTACTATGGACATAATTAACAGATTTTTTTAATCCTATCAGCATGATATACAGATAGGTGTACTATGAACATACTATACAGATGGATTATGTAATAAGTGTATGTACACTATAAGCAGAAAAGTATGAACATATGAACATAATTTACAATGAATATGTAAGCGATACATTAAGCTGTAAAAAACACTAGTGCAATGGACATTTAAAAAAGTGCATAGAAAATATGCCAGTGTGTAAATGGATCATTCAGTATTCTGGATGTACAAACAGTAGTGCAAGTAATAAAAGTGTAACAGTTTTTTTTTTTTTTTGTAAACCAGATGTAGTGATGAGGAGGGGTGAGGAGTGTGTAGTGTAGTGGTGTGTGTGTGTGTGTGTGTGTGTGTGTGTGGTTGGGGGGGTTGGGGAGTCAGCGGGCAGAATTCAGTAAGGAGACAGCTGTAGGGAAAAAGCTGTTCCTAAGTCTCCTGGTCCTTGTCCGGAGGCTCCTGAAGCACCTCCCGGAGGGCAGGAGGTTAAACAGTCTATGGTCAGGGTGAAAGGATGCTTCAATGCTGTGACAGCAGTCGCTATGGGAACACTTTCGGTGTGACGAATGTCTGAAGCCCTTATACCATCACGCCAATAGCGCTTTAGCACTGCCCCACGCATACTGTGCGCCACATATGCTCATATCAGCGTGCTGCGAGCTATTTCATCAGATTTAATTTCCTTCAGGAAGCGAATCATCTGTCGCCCGTATGAAAGCGTTATTTCGTCATGTTCTCAGCTATTTTTCCTTGAAAAAAGCAGTTTACTCCTCTACAGTGGACACAATGAGCTACAGGAGATACGTCGAGTCGTGTGACAGGTTCATTGCAGGAGGAGACACTCATAACAGGTGCCTGCAATGTTTGGGCCTGCAACACGTTCAAGTGGCGCTTAACGGCCTTTCTGACTGTCAACACTTTGATAGCTTGCGGCTAAATGTATTGCGCTCGAGGCTCACGGCCTTCTCTAAGAAAGTAGGCCTCGCGTCTAACCCCCGATATCCCGTTTCTGCGGTTGCCGAGGCGCTTAGGGTGACGCATGCGAGATGGAGCTCATGGAGAGTGAGATGACAGTTTTCTCCCTTCCTCTCGCTCACTCCATGCCACGTGCAAGTGCTCAAAGAGCACTACATGAAGCCCGTTGTCTTTGTCAACGATGATTTGTGGCCTACCCAGGAAGCTTGTAACCCGATTTCTTTCGGTTGTGAACCACATGACGAAGACGTGTTGTCCACAGCGGCCTCCGATTCAGAGGATTTGATGGGTGAAGCGTGCAGTTCTCTCCCTCCGAGCGGACAGGAGAAACACACCTCTCCATCTTACAGCGAACTGTTAGATGTTGTGATGCGCGCTGTGGATAAGCTGGGGTTAGAGTGCGATAGTGAGCCGGCGCAAAATCAGTCCCAGTCGAAACTGGACAACCGATTTTTGTCTAGCCGCACTCCGTCTTAGCCCCGTAGGCCTCTCCCTTTCTTCCAAGACCTCCACCACGAGGTTTTGAGGTCTTAGAAACAACCTTTTTTGCCGCATATTACCAGTCCCGCCGCCGCTGATTTGATGCCGGCCGTAGAAGAGACTCTCGTGGCAAATCTCACGCCGAACTTGGCTCCGTCTTGGAAGTCACACCCCGTTGCTGTCCAAGCTGTGTAGGATTACTTCCGCTTTGGTCGGGACATCTTCCATGGCCGCTGGACAGGCCGCAGCCATGCTTCATTCTATGGGTGTACCCCAGGCTTATCAAGCAGATGCGCTTAAGGAGCTGGATGAGGGGGGAGGCCTGACTCCGGAGGCTGTTAAAAGAGTTCAGGCGAGCTACGGACTTGGCACTTAGGGCTAACAAGCACACGGCTCGAGCAGTGGGCAGGTCCATGGCAGGTTTGGTGTCAGTTGAGCGCCCCCTTTGGCTCACTCTCACTGACATTAAGGAAAAGGACAGAACATTTCTTTTGGATGCCCCCATTTCTAATGACCATCTGTTCGGGAATTCGGTCACGACTGTCGTGGAAAAGTTCCGGGCAGCGAAACAGCAGTCTGCTGTGTTTTGTCAGCTCATCCCGCGCAGGGCTAGGGAAGTGGAGCGCTAAGCGCCAACACGCTTCAGTTGATTCGCAGTTCGCCCCATATAGATTACTTTCATATAGACCTTTTGCGTCAGAGAAACAAGTGTGCAGCCATGTTTATTATTTTGTCTTTTTTGTTCTTTCATTTTTGTAGTAGTGGATGCTAAAGTGGATTTACTTATTGTAGAGTTAACGAAAGTTATCATGAGCATTGTAATGTTTTAAGCTGATGTCATAACAAATGTCAGTGGACGAGGAAGATTTTAAAATGAGCGGTCTATTCATAAATTCATATGACCTTACCTTCACGCTGTGGAAAATCAAACTGAACACTCAAGACAATGAGTGCAGCGCTGAAATGGGACGGGGCAACACAAGGTCTATACAAATAGCCCCTCATCACAGGTGGTTTCTGAGATTTACTTTTGAAGGCACAGCATACTAATTCATTGTCTTGCCACTAGGCATGTCATTGGCTTGACACACATTCACAAAATATGTGGACGTGGTTCTCCCCACTAAGGTTGTGTAAAGGGTGAAGGTCTGGTGAATTGCCAGACATACTGTTGTTCTTGCAGGAGCGATTAGACAGCAGTCATGTGCCTTCTACACTAACAGTGTATATGGCCACTATAATGCTTTTTCATTCCCAAATCAATGACCTATTGATAAGCTTTCTGAGGGGAGTGTGCCGGTTAAACCCCTTCTCCCCTCCACATTGCTCACTTGGGACTTGAAGCTCTGGCAGAGCCTCAGTTCGACAGCTGAATTATGAGCACTCTTGCTGAAGATGGCTTATAAATGCTATTTAATCCTGGTGCTTACATGGAATTGATGCCGAATGATTGTAAGGTTATTCTTAAACCCAAGAAGTGTTAGGTACCAAAGGTGCTCTCAACACTCTTTAGAGCCCATGTCGTAACTTGTGTTTGGCCATTTGTTGGGATAAACAGGAAAGTGTGTCCAGCTGAATTCAATTTGAGTTTTGTTAAACGAATTAAAAAAGAAGCGTAGTTTACAGCGGAAGCGGTCTTGTGAAGACCGAAGAGTGTAAAGACCATCGACTCTACTGTGCGACTCCACCGGGCAGGACACCGGCAAAGGACATAAGTATCGTATGTAGTTGTTTTTTGGTGTTTGGCTTAGTGTTATGTTAGAATCATTATTATACTCATACCTTTTGTTCTTTTAATATTTTTTAATTGTTTTTAGCTTTATTTTTTTGTTTTCATTTAAACGTTTTAGTTTTGAAATGCTGTTGTATGCATTTGTAATTTTTATTTAATTTCTTTTATTTTCTTAAAAGCTTTTAGCTTTTGGTTTTACTTACTTTTTCTTATTTGTGTATGTTTGAATTGTTTTTAGCTTTATTTTTTGTTTTCATTTAAACGTTTTAGTTTTGAAATGCTGTTGTATGCATTTGTAATTTTTATTTAATTTCTTTTATTTTCTTAAAAGCTTTTAGCTTTTGGTTTTACTTACTTTTTCTTATTTGTAAGTCGCTTTGGATAAAAGCGTCTGCTAAATGACTAAAAGTAAAAGTAAAGTAAAAGTAACTTTGTTGGCTTTTTCCCCTGAAGGACTGAACTTGAAGAACTCATACGTTCATCAGATGCTCTGCCCTATGCACAAACTACACTTTAACACTGAGCATTCTGCCCAGATGAGCAGCTTTTTGTCCTTTAATGGCTGCTCAAAAGGACTGCCTGTATCTAAGCAAAGACTATCCCATTGGATTACGGATGCGATAGCTTTGTCATGCAGCTCTCATGGCTAAGAATGCCCTTTTGGTGTTAGAACCCACTCCACCAGAGCTATGGCCTCCTCATGAGCACATGGAGTGTCTATTCAAGACATTTGTGTGGCATCTGGTTGGTCTTCTCTGAGTACCTTTGCTAGATCTTTTAATTTATAATCTTATAACTTATCAAATTTCCTCACTTGCATTACATGTATTTTCTGTGCTTGAGGAGTCAAATCTAGCTAAATCTGCTGTTCAGCATTCATCTTAAACTGTTGTGGCCCTACTGAGATGGAGTTGTTCAACAAGGTTGTATAGAGGGCTTACTAAATGATTGGCACCAGAGATGCTTCTGCACGGTGATAGCCCTGCAGTGGCCCTACTCTATTTCCCAGTTAAACATTGACTGCAGTTGCTGTTCCTGTTATTAACATCCGTCAGTGCTGCTATAAACACAGTTTGCACTGTGTTCCACATTATGTGCCTGCTGCCACTCACACGGCTTACTGTATGTCGCATAACCTTCTGAGGTAAGTGATATCACGTGATAGCGCCAGCACTGTTGCCACTTGTTTGTCATCTTGAATAGACTGTGAAAGTGTGGACGATGCTGTCGCTCATATTGTTCATTCACAAAAAAAAAGTAATCAGTGCTGAATTGCCAGTTGGTTTCTCCCTTTTCTTTTCTTTCCTTGCCTGCAAATGAGATATATACTTTTAGATATAAAAAAGAGACACACTTCACTGCAATAAATGGGTAAATGGCAATTGATCTGAAAATGTGAATCCTAAAATGGATGGGACCATCTGTACATCATTGTCTCTAATTGTTCAGTCATGATAAATACAAATATAAATTGTAACTCCATCCATTCATCTATCCATTCTCAACGCTGCTTATCCTCTGTAATGAAAAGTAAAAGGTTTTCTTCTCACATAGACAGTGCAAAGAGAAAAAGCCTCATTAATAGTTTAGAAAGGGCTCGAATGGTTGACCACACTTATCCTCCTATTATATGTGCTTCATGCTTTGTTTAAATGTATTTATAGTTTTATTTTATATATCCTCCCGACTACCAGCTATGGAGTTTTGTCCTCTGTAGAGGACATTATGTTTTAGCGATTTCTCTGAGATGTTACATGTCACAGTTGTAAGTCTGGATGTCCTGTACAGAGCACATTGAATGTTTCACCATGACCACTCCTTCTTCTTGGTCTTTAAAAATAGCTGACATTAATTTAGTTTTAAATCAACATCTGAGGAAAATGTTATGGGGTTTCAAATCAAAAAATGACCTTCTGTTATGAAACAGGACATCGATTCCACTGTAGCGGACATCGGGACTTTACACATAAGCATAAGCATGTTTATTACACATTTTGGGAGACACAACAAATGAATAGAGAAAAAAATTATATATCAATATTCCTATTAAATATTAGATATTATTATGAAAATCTTGCTAATTATTACTCCCATTATTGCACTTATTTGTTCATTCTATGTTGCCCCAAAAACACATTAATATACAAATTAGATACAGTTTATCAATACATTGTATATAATGGAAAAACTTGTTTATGGCCATTTTACACACATTTTGCATAACGAAATTTTTTTTTTTAATAACATCTTTCATAACACAGTTGAGAATCATCTTTATATAAAGTTTGGTATAAAAAAAATGAAAATTGTTTTTTGATTAAAACAAAAATCCCACTCTTTTTAACTTTTCATGTCTATTCATGTCTTTTTATAAAAAAAACAGGACTTTTTAAAGTCCCAGTGTCCTCTACAGAGGACATGGCATAACATATGAATAAAATATCATTTTTCAAAAATTTTATTTTTCACAATTTTTCTTATGCTCTAAACAATGTAATGACATGACAAAATACTAAATTCACAAAACTGTTTTTTCCTGGTAGTCAGGAGGATATTTGTCTATGTCTGTTAATATTGAAACGACATCCTTTACCAAATATGATTAATGAATCCCTTATAAAACATCAGTCAATCAGCAGCATAATTCTGTAGAGAAATATATTTGAGATCTTTGACAGTGTTTATATGTTCAGCATCCTAGTATTGAGTGTCACCACAGTAATTCCACGCCTTAGTGAAACTAAAACATCAGCTGACACGCAAACTAAACAACACGAACCAGTCTGATCAGAACAAACTTCAGTGTCATTATGTACATATGAAACACAATACAACAATGATATAATGCACACAATACAAAATGCTCTGTTTTCATCAGCTGACGCGCAAAACTAAATCTATATGCCTGTATGCCTATAAACCAATATAAATTAAATATGAATGGCAAATTTATGAAAAGGCTGAATGTTTGAATTTTATTTCGCTCTTTCAGGTCAGAATGAGGACTTCACTAGAAGATCTACATTCTTGACATACTTGACAGTGATGATGAACTAGACAATGTATTGAGACACAATGACAGCAGAAATGTGGGAGAGTTCAGATAATGACAGTTAAATGTGTCTATAAGAACTGTGGCAAGATCTACCTGCCAGTCTACAGTGAAAAATACTGTGAAAACAAATGCTTTAAAGTGAAAAACTATGCCACAATTAAGCTCTATTAACTAAATCAAATCAATATTGATCACCCTTTCAAAACAGCCTTTGTCATAGTTTTTCTTATTTTGTGAGACTCACATGCACAGTACTGTACATTTACATGAACTGAACAAGAAGCCAAGAACCTTACTGAATAAATATGACTGTAACAATTAATGTTCAATGTTCACTGATATAAATTAAGTATTCAATGGTTATCAAATGAGCTTTATTGTTTTATAACAACTCAAATGACCCCCATCCTCAATGTGATTTAATTTTTCAACACCTGCTTTAAACCACGGCTCTGTGGAATACTCTATTCTGATTGGTCAGTCACCACATTCTGAGGTGTGTTATGTAAGGGATAATGTACATCCAGCCGGTTGTTATCTCAGAATAAACCCCGACAGGGTGATCAGGACCCGAACACGAAGCAGAGGTTTGTTTGTTAGTTCTCTTCTAATCCATTACAGCGTACAAAACAATCGTAGCAAAATGGCAGCAGCTGTGTTTGTATGAAACGAGAGCGAGTCCGCGATACCAGGATGACATAATTAAATAATTGTACACCATTTTGAATTGAGTTTTAATATTTTATTAGCTAAACATACCAAGAAAAAATTGTTCAAGCAAGAGTACAGCGCCGACTGCTGTTACCCGGATGAGCCTGTGTTATTAGCTTTTACCGGTTGTTATCGAGGGATAACAAACCTCGGAATGTCGCGACTGACCAATCAGAATCAAGTATTCCACAGGGCCGTGTAATAATTCCCGATAGCAACCAGTAAAAACTAATAACACAGGCTCACTGGGTAACTGCAGTCGGCGCGATACGCTTGATGGAAACATTTTTCTTCGTGAAAGCTTTGCGTTTGTTTGGCTAATAAAATATTAAAACTCAAATCAATATTCTCTGTTCAAATATTTGATTATGTCATCCTGGTATCACAAACTCACTCTCTCGTTTCATAAAAACGCAGCTGCTGCCATTTTGCGACGATTGTTTTGCACACTGTAATGGATTATAAAATAAGATTATAAGATGCTGATGTCGGGGTTTATTCTGCGATAACCACCGGTTGGATGCACACTATCTCTTACTTTAGTTTAATCTTATGTAAGGGAAACAGGTCAATAATTTAGCTCAAAGGGAATCATTTAAGATTTTAAAGGGAACTCCACCATTAATATGCAAGGGAATTAGGACAGAATCACTGTTTTACGGTTGATCACTGAGACGGCCAGCGATTCAGTGAACGAGCCGTATGACATCAATTCTGCAATTGCGTCGTCTTCATAAGTTAGAGTTTTTAAGAGTTCGATTTTATGGGAAGATTTTGAAGCAGTTTGTTAACGTCTAACACTGTGATGAGATGAGAGCAATTCAGCTTGGGATGTAATATTATTGATAATTGAGACTTTATCTAAAAGCACACAGAAAAGATTTGACCAGAAGCGCCCAAAATATCACATCACCAGAAGCTGAACAATCTATATGTTAAATGAAAATGAGTGGCATAATTGTTACTTTTATTGTATAATTTTCATTTAATACAGGAATGCATGAATAAACCAAATTGCTGTTTGAGTTCACCCACAAAAGTGCTGCACAAAATGAGTAGATGGTGCCCATATCTTTAACCTTTAACAGATTTGCATTATCTACATGACTGATTTGCATTTTCTGTGATCTCTGGAAACAGATGCAAATCACAATATCACAAGTCAACAAATGCAAGTCACAATGTGTGCTCTTGTGTGCAGCATCCTGAACTCTTCCCTACTGTGTTTCAGCCACCTAAACACAGTATTTTTATGTTTTAGTAAATATATCTAAACATCCTTAAAGCAAGATCAATTTATTTGCGAAGCAAAACTCATTTACTAGAGAAAAGGGATCCAGAGTGTGAACTGAAACATTTCCTGAGAAGTTTCTGAGGGCAAACTTCTCCATCAAACCCACCAATCATTAATACACTGACGCTGGAAAATACTGTAAATTCTCATAACAAACTCTGACTGTACAGATTATCATCAACATTTTTTTTTTCCAATTTAAAGTATGCTTTAAAACTACAGACATACATACAGTATGTTTAAAATCTACTTCAGTATGCACAGGTACATTCAGAAGGCAAAGAGCCTCATGTTTCATTGTATGCAGACACTGTCTTTATATATGTTCAAGATCTAAAATTGTGTTATTGTTGATGTTTTGGGGATATTTCTATAATATAACTTTTTACTAAAACTAAATGTTTTCACATAACCAACAACAACGACAACAAAAATTGGTGTACACATTTGGAATAGATTCTTTTAAATGAATCAATGTTTGAACTCCAAATAAATGTCCCCTAATCATTACAAACCTCTTTAATAGACTCTAAGGGCTCCAGTTGTATGTTGGCACCCGCTGAATATCATGAACACGTGGAATTGGGCTCTTCTCACTTGTCGAGAGTTTCCATATCAAGCAGAATATGAATACTGAATGCTTCAGTATATTTCAGAAACAGTATGATGAAAATAAGCATCAAAAGCATTTTGCCATGTCATGACGAAAGGTTTACCAAACACTGTACTTGCCCATTTGCCTGCTCATCTAGTCAGACAACTAGTCACTCCCTGCAGTTTCTCCTCCCAACAAAGCGTCATTAAATATTACCTTTTAATCGCACAGCAACTAAACAATCTGTCAGGATCAAAACAAGAGACAGGACCTGTGAGGCAGATTTTTATGGATTGAGCCCAGATCTGAAAAAAAGGTAATTTATTGTTATAGATAAATCCCAGCTGTTTGTTAATTCATTTTTGAAAACCATTTGAAAGGCAGTTTGTTTATTATTATTTTTTTTTCTCATTTTTATTCTCTTCAATTTTTCTCTGTAGGTTAGAATGAGGATTGTATTGGAAGCTCTGCAGTTTTGTGCCACTTTTTTCAGTAACAATAAACCGAATTCAAGACATGACATTCTATTAAAGACTCAATGACAGCAGGAATATATAAGAAATCATTTATAGAAATTACTCAGTTGAGGATCAGGATCCAGAATATGATGATTTCCAAGAGGAGCTTACGAATCACATACTCATGTAAGTCTGAGTACATTTATTTATTTATTTATTTATTTATTTAATTCACTGCTGTTCATTTCACTATGGGATCAAACGTCACATCAGACACAAGGATTTCTATAGCAACTTGCAATAAGACCAGCTTATTTTAATTTTTACATATCAAACTTAATTATTTTTCAGTGAAACTAGCTCAATATTTTATAGTTTAACCAATGAAATTAGAAATATTAGCTTTTGTTATGTTTTTATTGATGAATTAAAGTCTATGAAAGACATGATTAAAGATACAATGAAATCAGAAAATTCAGTAGAAGATCAAGAATCAGAGTACATAAAAACGTCTGTGAAAGTCAACTTGTGTTTCAGTAGTCTTGAATATACAAATATATAAAAATTTGACGTAATTCAACGGAAGCGTTTTTTTGACCCTATGACGACTTCCAAAGCACCCGGAAACGTTTTCTCGTTACACTGTGCCACGTTACATTCTTTTTTTCTGAAAAAGTTTGGAAGTTTTATTTACAGCATATATAACTTATATTGTGGCATCATGATCATTAGGTAAGTTTATGATTTTTAAATGAAATTCTGTTTTCACAAAATGAGTCGTACTTCCCACGTTTCACGTTCAAACCACTGCGACATGTGTGTATTCGGCATTAGCATTAGCTTGTATTGTCTTTGTGTCACTGTGCATGTGCTGTTATGATTATTTTATAGTAATTTGATTGACCGAGTCTTACAATGCATTCAAGATATTAAAGATTTTACCAGTAGGGTAAATGGATAAAGATACTCCCTTTGTTATTAATTAAGAACAACAACATTTAGGGTAAGATGGGGTAAGATGTCCCCTGGGGCAAGAGGATCTCCCCTTCATTTTTTTCCCCTGACCATAGATTGCCTAAAATCTCATCTCAGCACTTTTGATGAATGGCTAGGCTATTATTAATTATACCGTTATCTAAATATAAACATTTGTGAGATTTTCTCAGTCAAAACAGTTCTGAGGAATTATCTAATTTTGTGTCTCTGGAAAATAGTGATCTATGACACTGTATATTGTTGAATATTACAATTTTTGGTGTCTATATGTTAATGAGGGATCTGTAGACACATCAATGTTTTTAGATTTGTGAAGCAAAAATTACAATTATTTTTATTTTGAAGTAAAAACAAAAAAAACCAAGTAGGCCCTAATACGACCCCCAAGTGACATGTTGTTACTAGTGTTATTATTTGTATATAAATGTAATACTTATTGTAATTAATGAGGTGATTATTCAGTATTTCCATGAAATAAAAGTACATATCAGATATCTTTGCTTTCATTAAAATCTATAGGCTAATTGAATGAAATCATTACATTTGCATTCATAGTGTTGCTATCATGACATATCTTCAATTAAAATACAGGCAATGAAATATATGCATGTATTTAAGTCATATAATAATTTTACCTTTCAGATATATTTTACTGGGATTCTGCTTTGTCTGTCATTAGTTATATCACATTCTGTTAAGTTTTATACTTTGGGAGGTGGGGCCACCCAGTAGTGGCCATCTCACCCCTCTTTTAATATCTAACATTTGGTGCGATGACAACTTAATTAGCAAGACGCAGAATTAACGGGGAAATCGCGTGGCGGCAGGACATGCTTTTACATCAATGAGAGGTGGTGTACAGATGTAACTGTGTTAAAGAAGATGTGCTGTTCAGATCTAGAAATGCTTTTCATTGACTGCAAACCATTCTATTCGCCGGGGGAGTTTTGCTCATTCATTCTCGTCAGTGTCTACATTCCTCCGCAAGTGCACGTGAGCTCCGCTTTACAGAAACTCGCTGATCAGATCACAGAGACAGAACAACAACACCCGGACTCTGTTTTAATCATTCTTGGGGACTTTAATAAAGCCAATCTCTCC
>NW_015506390.1:217329-217730 GCF_001515645.1 Sinocyclocheilus grahami
GTTTTTGAAGCTGCTGCCACCGATCTGGACGAGCTCACAGAGACTGTAACATCTTATATCAGTTTCTGTGAAGACATGTGCAATCCTATCAGGACTCCTCTAACCTACAACAACGACAAACCATGATTCACTGCAAAACTCAGACAGCTCCGTCAGGCCAAAGAATATGCTCACAGGACGGGGGATAATGTCTTGTATAAACAGACTAAATACACACTGGAAAAGGAGATCAAAGTGGCAAAGAGGAATTATTCTGAAAAAATTAGGATTCAATTATCTTCCAGTGACTCCGCATCAGTGTGAAAAAATCTAAAAGAAATCACAAATTACAAGACACCATCCCCCAGCACTGCGGAGAATCAACAACTGGCAGACGATCTGAACGAGTTCTACTGCAGGTT
>NW_015506390.1:217785-221927 GCF_001515645.1 Sinocyclocheilus grahami
TCTGTGGTCATGAAGTCTTTTGAAAAACTGGTGCTGGCCCACCTGAAGGACATCACTGGACCCTTGCTGGATCCTATTTAGTTTGCCTACAGAGCAAGCAGGTCTGTGGATGATGCAGTCAACATGGGACTGCATTATGTTCTGCAACATCTAGACAGACCAGGGACTTATGTGAGGATCCTGTTCGTGGACTTCAGCTCGGCCTTTAACACTATCATCCCAAAACCTGCTCCTGCCCAAACTTACTCAGCTCTTCGTGCCCACCTTCGTCTGTCAGTGGATCAACAGCTTCCTGACAGACAGGCAGCAGCTAGTGAGGCTGGGAAAATACACATCCAGCACCCGTATAATCAGCATGTTCTTTATCCACTGCTCTTCTCCCTGTACACCAACGACTGCACATCTTGCCAGCTGAGGAAGTTCAGCCTGTCACAGGAGCTGCTGAAACCATTCTACTCCGCCATCATTGAATCCATCCTCTGCACTTCAATAACTGTCTGGTTCAGCTCAGCTACCAAATCTGACCTCAGAAGACTACAGAGTGTAGTCCGGACTGCTGAGCGAATCATTGGTACAACCCTCCCTTCTCTCCAAGAACTGTACTTATCCAGAGTGAGTAAAAGGGCTGGCAAAATCACTCTGGAGCCCTCACATCCAGCACACTCCCTCTTTGAACTGTTGCCATCTGGTCGACGCTACAGAGCACTGAGCAGCAGAACGACCAGACACAGGAACAGTTTCTTCCCTCAGGCAATCCATCTCATGAACACTTAACAATAACTGTGGAACACACACTATTTATACACTTATTTATCTAACACTCATACTCAGTCTACACCTCAAATTTGCACATAATATACAGTACCTGTACATACAAAACTGTCTATTGTAATATACCTGCACATACAATACCTGCACATACAAGTCTGTGTTTTTTGTTCTGTCACTGTCATTCTGTTACACTGTGGAAGCTTATGTCACGAAAACAAATTCCTCGTATGTGTAAACATACCTGGCAATAAAGCTCATTCTGATTCTGATTCTTCTTCAAACAATTGGTCCACACTGAATGTGTGGTACTTGAATTGAATTGGTCCTTTTCACTGAATGTGAAAAGAGTGTCAGACGACACAGTGCCAATTTTGTTTAAGTTTTAGATAAAATGTTTTTTTTTGCTTAAGCATAAACCTGAAGAAACCATATCTGTGGTCAAGAGAAATATTAAAGGTGAGGGGGCATCTTAATTATGCGTTATGTGAGAATCAGACCCATAATCTGCATTTGGCTCATTTAAAATTCCAATTGGTTCGCCTTCAATGTAGACCAGCATGAAAATTTGAGTTAAAAGACTAACATTTGAAAAAAAAAAAAACCCTCAGTACTGTTTTAACTGATGTGTGTTACGTTTTATCAGCAGTGAATCACTTCCCATCATGCTTTTAGTTTGTGCAGCTGGTAAACTGTGCACACCTGCATCTTGACATCCTGACATCACAGCAAGTCAGAAAGTTTTTCTAACTGTCATTATCACCAGTGATCAGTTCTGTTCATCTCAAACCAGTCCGTTGTCAGTGTTATGATCCACTGGTTGAGATTAAGTTAAATTAACTTGTTTTGTTCTGTTTCTGCAGTTGCTTCTTCATCTGTGTGTTTGCAGTGCTGATAAACAAAGGTGAGTATCTGAACAAACTACATTTGAAAGATACATTCATGCAACAAACTGTTTACAATCATGCTTTTCTGTGATTTCAGTCTCTCTGCATGTCACAGTAGAGGCTGTTATTGGTGGTTCTGTTGTTCTGCCGTGTGAACATAATCATAAACTTAAAGATACTGATGTGCATTGGAGAGACAAAGACAGCAAGATTGTGTATGATATAATTAAGGGTGAAGATTCAGTAGCAGAACAAGACCCACGGTACAAGAACAGAGCTGAAACTTTCCCAAAGGAGTATCTGAGAGGAAACTTCTCCATCAAACTCAACTATCTTCAACACACTGATGCAGGAAAGTTCAACTGCTTCATCACACCCTCATCTGATCTTCACACTGTACATCTCATCATCAATGGTGTGTAAAAATAGTTTTTTTAATATACATTTTAAAGATAAAAAGAGTCTGAATTCCAGTCTGAATGCTACTGTATATAAATGACAGACACATCTGTTGTCTTTATCACAGTGCAGTGATTTTGTTTTTTATTATTCTGAATCAACAGCAGAAAAGGGAAATAAAACCACTGAACAAGAAAACCAAGGACCAGAAACACAGTCAGACTGGATGAAGATATTATTGATTTGTGTTTGTACTGTACTTGTAACTTGTACTGTAGCCTGTTTTATGTTTCACTGGAGAAAAAGGAGTTCAAGCTGCCTTAGAAGGAACAGTGGCACACTTGTAGTTACTTTTAGCTAAATTAGTACAGCTTTCATTGTTTCTTTGTGGTGCACACTACTGTTAAGGCATGTATTACAGTAAGTATTAAACTTTTTGTGCTGTTATACTCTTGCTGTTTTACACTAAATTGATAGAACAGAATGTGTGCTGCTTGTTCTTATTGTATAACAGAATGAGATCTTGAAACACTAAAACAGGAATGTGTTTTTTTTTTTGCTGACAATCCTGTCAATATGTTGCTGCCTTAACAATTCTGTACCACAAGTGTTCTTTCTTCATGTTGTGTTTTGCCAGAATAAAGCTTCATGGCAATGTAAAACTATTAAAAGAGTAAGCCTCTTTATTCAGATTAGGTTACTGAAACCATTAAAGGGGTCATATGATGTTGCTAAAAATAACATTATATTGTGTATTTGGTGTAATGAAATGTGTTTATGCGGTTTAAGGTTAAAAAAACACATTACTTTCCACATACTGTACATGATTGTTTCTCCTCTATGCCCCGCCTTTCTGAAACAGGTCGATTTTTACAAAGCTCATCAGTCTGAAAAGCGAGGTGTGCTGTGATTGGCCAGCTATCCAGTGCGTTGTGATTGGCCGAATACCTCAAGCATGTGACAGAAATGTTACGACCCTTACCATACTGTGATGCCCTGTCCGGCCGGAGCAACGAGACAAAAACAATAAAACCCATTATATGACGGATATTTGCATGACGAAGCGGATATCATTCTCTTTTGGAAGGCCAAACAAAGTAGTTTCACTTTCACAACGAAACACACAGCGCCTTCACGACATGAAGTGCTCGAAAATCTATTGCAAAATTCTCAAGTACATTCAGAGGAGCAAAGAGCCCTGTTTCAATGAATGTGGATGTAAAATGTAGTCTTGGGTCTCTTTGAGGGCCCAGTGAATGTCTTCATGGCCTCTAAAGGCCTCAGCTGTATCTCAGCTTAATGAGAACAGGCTTCAAAAGCAATCTGTCCATATAATAGACAAACAACATACACAATGCAATAATACAAAAGGTTCAGCTTGCGCACACAGGGGATTTATTGGATGAATTACAATATCTCACAGAAGTGAGTACACCCCTCACATTTTTGTAAATATTTTATTGTATCTTTTCATGTGACAACACTGAAGAAATGACACTTTGTTACAGTGTAAAGTAGTGAGTGTACAGCTGGTATAACAGTGTAAATTTCAACCCAGTCTCATAAAAATACGTACCTCTGCGTACATTTCTGCAACACCGTTTTTACGTACCTTACTGCATGTTTCGCCGCAGTTTCAAAGAGAAATGTCCACTGAGTGGCGCTAAAACACGGGTTCAATACGTGAACCCTGGTACGTTTTTATGACGTTGATATAGGTACGTATTGCTGTGTTTTTATTACGTTTCTTCAGGTACGTATTGCGGCGATTCAGAATTCAAATATCCGGGGACCATGGTCGACCAAAGAAGTTGAGTGCACGTGCTCTGCGTCATATCCAGAGGTTGTGTTTGGGAAATAGATGTATGAGTGTTGCCAGCATTGCTGCAGAGGTTGAAGGGGTGGGGGGTCAGCCTGTCAGTGCTCAGACCATACAGAAGGAAACCTCTTCTAAAGATGATGCACAAGAAAGCCCGCAAACAGTTTGCTGAAGACAAGCAGACTAAGGACATGGATTACTGGAACCATGTCCTGTGGTCTGATGAGACCAAGATAAACTTATTTGGTTCAGATGGTGTCAAGCGTGTG
>NW_015506390.1:221976-228605 GCF_001515645.1 Sinocyclocheilus grahami
TTCTAGGTTGAGGACACTTCGTATATGCATCCTACAGAGGATGCGACCTCCAGAGGATTCGACCTCCGGAGGGTGCAGCCTTCTCAATTAGACACAGCTAGTGCTGCCGGCACTGGGGAGCTACAGTTCATTGAGGGAACCATGAAATGCCAACATGTACTGTGACATACTGAAACAGAGCATGATCCCCTCCCTTCGGAGACTGGGCCGCGGAGCAGTTTTCCAACATGATAACGACCCCAAACACACCTCCAAGATGACCACTGCCTTGCTAAAGAAGCTGAGGGTAAAGGTGATGGATTGGCCAAGCATGTCTCCAGACCTAAACCCTATTGAGCATCTGTGGGGCATCCTCAAATGGAAGGTGGAGGAGCGCAAGGTCTCTAACATCCACCAGCTCTGTGATGTCTTCATGGAGGAGTGGAAGAGGACTCCAGTGGCAACCTGTGAAGCTCTGGTGAACTCCATGCCCAAGAGGGTTAAGGCAGTGCTGGAAAATAATGGTGGCCACACAAAATATTGACACTATTTTGACATATTGACATTTTCACTTAGGGGTGTACTCACTTTTGTGGCTAGCGGTTTAGACATTAATGGCTGTGTGTTGAGTTATTTTGAGGGGACAGCAAATTTACACTGTTATACAAGCTGTACACTCACTACTTTACATTGTAGCAAAGTGTCATTTCTTCAGTGTTGTCACATGAAAAGGTATAATAAAATATTTACAAAAATGTGAGGGGTGTACTTACTTCTGTGAGAGACTGTATATGTGGAATATTAACATTATTATAAGGTGAAAGAATAGATGTCTATAGGAACGCCCATAGGAACATGCTGAAAATACCAGATGATGTACAATGGATTTTCTTATTGCATAACAGAATAAGATCTATACTTTTACTGCATAACAGCATAAAATGTAGTTTTTGTTGGGAGTGCGTAATACTGCGTATCAAACTGCCAAAGTCACGTTATTTCAGAAAACGAAGCTTTAGGAATCGATATCGTTCCATAAAAATGAGAATCAATTAATATCGAGATATCAATATTTTTTACCCAGCCCTAGTAAAAAACCACAACCAAGACATGATGGTGTATATCCATACTTGCCCACTCTCCCGCTCATCTGACAACACAATCTATCTCAGTCAGACACATACTTCTGAGTTTCTTCTCCCATCAAATCATCAGAGATGACTATCCTTGAGTCTCTATAGAGGACTTGAATAGTCTGTCAGGATGAAAACAGGAGGGAAGAGCTATGAGGCTGATCTTTCTGGACTGAGCTCAGATATGAAATAAAAAAAAAAACAGGTAATTTTTTGTTTTAGAAAAAATTTTACTGTTCATTTTTTTTAAGCCATTTAAAAAAGCCAGCTGGTTGGTTCCCTGTTGGTTTATTTATTTATTTATTTTTTCCGAATCTGGGTATCACTAGAAACTCTGCATTCTTGAATACAACAAAAGTGATGAAAAAGATTAAGAAGATGAAGATAAAACTGTAAGACACAATGGCATCAGGGATATATGGGACATCATTCTGAGAAATGTTTCACTTGAGGATCAGGATCAACTGTAGGCACCATCTTCTGGTGAGACGTGGGAATTCATTCGGCACAGCCCTCACAGAGGGTAACTAGTTACTAAACTTTTTAGATACTAAAAAAAAGAAATAAAAAAAGCCCCACCCACCTGTGCAGGAAAGTTATAATCAAACATGCTGTATGAAACCTCAAACATGAAAGGACCTCATAAATACCAAATTATACTGTAAAATAAAACATTATAAATGTGTAAGAATCATGATAAAAACATTCAGTTTCTGTAAAGTTATCATTAGGATTTTTTTTTTTCAAAATTAAAAACTTCATATATTAATCTTTCACACACCCTTGACCAGAAAATCAGCTCTTGTTGATTTTCAGTGGCTTCTCGTGTATGAAATACTTTGTGCTTTTAATGCTGACTTTAACATGAGATTTGGTCAAGTTGCATTTGAAATGTCACAGCTAAACATTTTCAGTAAACATTTCGGGATGCAAAAGCCACAGGATGCTTTCTAATTTCCACTTCTAAGATCACGAACTCTTTCATTTCCTTTTAGTCTTGTTCACAGTGGTGCTGTTGGGAACCTATAAGAATGATCTGAAAAACTGTGTTTCAAAATAACACTATGTCAAGTTAAAACGGTTTGCTTCAGACAATATTTATTACGTTTAAAACACTGCCACAGTATGTTAGACTAAAACCATATTGCTTCATGTTTTTAACGTGAAAGAGCCACTCGCTACACTGTAATAAGTTTTAGTGACTTTACAAACTTGAATAATTGTTTTAATTACTTTAAAAACTGCAGCTCTGACATAATTCTGCCACCGAACCAAACAGAACGACAGTAAGATTATGTGTGACAAAATTCCCAGTAGTTATTTACCAGAGCAAATATTTACCAATGAATGACTCAATCCATAAGGTATCTTTCCTTATCACATGTCTCTCACATGGTTTAGTTTTTTTAAGGGGGTGGGGGGTGGATAATATGAGATTTAACTGATGTGGATAATCACACAAAATGTCCACTCATCACATCCTCTTGTAGGCACTGAAAATACAGTTTACTTTAAATAGTAGCTGAGGTGCCTTTAAGTGCTTTTCATACATATGCATTATATATATACTGTGTGTGTATGTGTGTGTGTGTGTGTGTGTGTGTGTGTGTGTCACACTACTCACTGTTGTGTGTGTCACTTCCCAAATCCAACATCCAGGATTTGAATGTCACCACAGCAACACTACTCCTTACAGTAAATATAATACATCAAATAATGTCATCAGGTTAAAGCACTGTAAACTGAATCTAATGTTTAGAACAGACTTAAAAGCTATCTGTCCATAGAATAAATAACACAACACAAAATGCTATAACACATAGCACAAACTGTACTTTAAAGGCATTTCTTGGATAAATAATATGTGGAATAATATAATTAACATTTGCATAATGTGACAGAATAGATGTGTATAATGGGAAGCTGAATAGCTGAAAAGACCAGATTAGACCAACAAGTTGCCCCAGCCTTTTTCGTGTTTATTCTGGTGTGGTTTTAGTTAAGCTGGTGGAATTGGGCGACCAGCATGGTCTTTCACGTGATGCTGGTTGATCAAGTAAATGTTGGTTAACCTAGTTGCCTATGATGAAATGACCTGCAGAGGGCAGCAGAGGAGCTCTGATACAAACAGAAATGACTTTAAAGTGTCCATAATATCAGGTTAGCTGTCTTTACAGAAGCCGTTCGATGTGTCAGTGTAATGAAAATGAACAGCATCCGTATGCAGAGTTTATTCAATATCACATGAGCAGAAGCAGCTGTTGTGCTGAATATTGCCGCCCTGTGTCAGTATTATATACATTTTATGCAAAGCATCTATGAACAATATTGAAATAAACAAACAAAAAAAAAAGAAAATTTGCTCTGACAAAGCATCATTGATATCTCACCCGTACTGCTTATGCTTTATTTTATTTATTTATTTTTACATGCACATCTAATTTTTATCTCACTCAAAAAGGTTGAGGTTTTATTTTAAACCTCTATTGTGTTTCCACTCAGATTCAGAGATGTTTGCATGACCTCTGTATTTTTTTCCAAGGTGCATATAATTAAAATTGTGAAATAATTACACAGACATAACTTCACTTGAGTGCTGAAAGGATATGGAGTGGTTTTAGTTGTGCCGGTGGGGGTTCCCTCAAGACTTGCCTGTGGGTTTTTATGATGGGGGTTTTCAATTCATTAGTTAAATAAGGTCTGGTAAACGTAACTTGACAATATGTTCATGTTTCTGTTTTTGTCCTAACCAGCTTCGACAACAACACACAATGTGCGACATTCTATTAAACACCTAGCATATTTGTATCGCCATAATTTGTAATTGTTTAATTGAATGTTTTGGATTGAACATCATTTTGGTCTTCCCTTGTTTCTTATCTTTAGACTAAGTGATACGTACTAAGTGTCAGTAATAAGTATTAAGTTTTCCAAATGACCAGAATTATAAATATAATTTAGAATATGTAAAGGTTAATTATATATATATATATATATATATATATATATATATATATATATATATATAATATCCTTTCAGCACTAAAGTGAAGTTATACATACACAGCGGTTCAGGTTGGTGATTTTTAATAATCGAGCACTGATTATCAGACAGATATGATCTAATAGGCCACAGATCCACAGAACTAGAAATTGTCAGCGACGCTTAGCAGGTCATCTTTAGGTTCCATATTTACAGACTCGAATGTTAAAGCCCATTCATTCATTCGTGTGTGTGTGTGTGTGTATGTATGTATGTCAGATTGTGAATAGGCTTTGACAGTTGCAGAGTATTAAACATTCACAGCAATTTAACCTTCAGACTTTAATTTACATGTTGTCTAATCTTCTGATATTAAATGTGTAGGTCTAGATGTAAGACAATGGCAATCATGTCATGACAGCAATTCTGCTGTTTCCATTTGAGGTTAAGAAAACCATGAGAACTGAGATACATAAACGTATAAAGGTTTCAGAAAACCTCCACTCTAGACAAAGGTGACAGACACTGTTTGTCAGCGAGCAAACCAGTGGAACATATTTCTGGTTTTGGTTTAGCACTTCAGTTGAGTGTATCTGTAACTTCTATCTGTAAATTGTTTATTAATTAATGAATTAATTTTTTTCTGAATACAAAATTATATACAACTAAATGTATTTTTTTTCCCAAAGCAGTTAACAAAGTAATGCAATATGAAAGAGTTAATGTATAATGATGATTTTTTTATGAGATATGTTTGTAAAATTCCATGCATGAGAATATTTTTGGTTACAAAAAAATATTTTCCTTCACATGTATATTTTTTCCTCATTTTTTTCTCTCGTTTTTAACAAATGGCATGTTTCAATAAAATAATATACGAAGGGTATTGGTTATATTTTAAATATAATATATTCAAAATATAATATACAATTAGCATATCATCAGGTCTAGCAGCCATTCATTTGTTTTCAGTTGATTTATTGTTAGATACAAAAAAGATACAATTTTAAAGGTTAAATGCAAATGAACCAGATCAAAAACATCACATCATATTTGATAACTAAATGACTAAATTACCAATAAATCCAACAATCATGCTTAATGTGTACTTGTGTAAAATCCTAAACTTGATCTTTTCCTGGCCAGAGGTGTAAACACATTTTATTAAATTATTCAATGTTCAGTCCAGTTTTAAATGCAATACTGTATATATTATATGTCTATAAATACATTTTCTAAATAATCCTTTTTTTTTTTTTTTGGAAAAGTGTGACAAATAGTTTCCCCAGTACTCTTAATATTGCGCAGTAAAACCATTTATTATTCATGTATTATTCACATAATACTTATAAACATGTTATGTAGTCACACGTACAGTAGATGCTGTTGACTTGATGACTATTTTTATATGGCTATAAATGTCCACCTCGGTGTACTGAAAGAGCAATGAGAAGAAAAAAAAATAGAATTTCAGCTGCAGTTAAACTGAAATGTATCACAATGATTCCAAACAACATCTATAATTTGTTTTACTTATAGAAGTAAAAACATCAATATTCCTCAATAATTATCAAAAATAATAGTTAAGAATTTTAGTAATGATATTAAGATTTTATACGGTTTCACGTATTTACCTTATTGTACTTGTAACAGTTTTGCGTCTTGAGGCTGATATGTAACTTCTGTCTGCAGATCAGCATTATGAACCTGTTTTTCCAACTGTTCTGCATTCCCAAGAGCAACAACTAAGAATGAAACAAAGAATTTAGAATCAACATTTTTTAAACTGTAACAATATGGAGACACAAAACATGCCAAACTAACAGTCAAAAGACTAAGTAATGAAAAACATGCTCCGTGCAGAAGAGCATCATATTGATATTTTCACAGACAGCACCATTAGTGTTTATTAAATTTGCTAATTTCAGTTTCCTTTCAGAAGAATAACTCACAGATCACTATAATGAGCAGAAGCCCGTTCATTAGAGCAGAAATGCTGATAATAATCTGCCATTGTGTTTGATTCTGATCAATAAACTCCACCACTGTATGATTGTGACACGCAGTTAGTTGAGTTTCTGTAATGAAAGAGTTCACAGTCTGTTACTGTCAGTCTTTTACTGGAGCACATGATGCAGTTTTGAAAAACTGAATTAAATACTGTTAACAGATTAATCTCAATGTGGAATGACCAATGAGAGGCCTTATGTTTAAAAAAAACTGTAATAGTAAATAACATATTTAAATAAACACACAGATCATCAACATGTCTTGATCACTGAAGAAGAAAATTAACTCACCGGTGAAGTATATTCTGCTGCTGTTGCTGAGTTTTGGAGGTGTGCGTGTGTTCATACAGTAATAAACTCCTAATTCATCAGCAGTCACATTATTAATAACCAGACGATGTTTAAACTGCACTGAATATTTGTTTCTGAATGTTTTATTCAAGTAAAAAGGTGATTTTGTAGCTGACATTGATCGTAGAATGACTGTTGGAGGATCTGCTGTTTTCAGTAAAATCCAATAAACCT
>NW_015506390.1:228989-242205 GCF_001515645.1 Sinocyclocheilus grahami
ATCTGCCATTGTGTTTGATTCTGATCAATAAACTCCACCACTGTATGATTGTGACACGCAGTTAGTTGAGTTTCTGTAATGAAAGAGTTCACAGTCTGTTACTGTCAGTCTTTTACTGGAGCACATGATGCAGTTTTGAAAAACTGAATTAAATACTGTTAACAGATTAATCTCAATGTGGAATGACCAATGAGAGGCCTTATGTTTAAAAAAAACTGTAATAGTAAATAACATATTTAAATAAACACACAGATCATCAACATGTCTTGATCACTGAAGAAGAAAATTAACTCACCGGTGAAGTATATTCTGCTGCTGTTGCTGAGTTTTGGAGGAGTGCGTGTGTTCATACAGTAATAAACTCCTAATTCATCAGCAGTCACATTATTAATAACCAGACGATGTTTAAACTGCACTGAATATTTGTTTCTGAATGTTTTATTATAGTACTGAGGTGATATTGGTGTTGGGAATGTTCGTAGAATGACTGTTGGAGGATCTGCTGTTTTCAGTAAAATCCAATAAACCTCATTTTCATCAAGATCACAGTTTATGCTCACATTTGATCCCAAATCAGTCAGTAGATCTGACACTGCAGCTTGACAACAGATTGATACCACTGTGTGAAGAAGAAACCAATTTATGATAAAGTTTGTGAATGAATTGTAAAAACATTCATAATATGTAAAGACTCACAGAGCTGAATCTCAATGATCTTCATGTTGTCTTGATTAGAGCACTTCCTTTTAAAATCTGGTTCTCTCCACACAGCATAAGATGAAGTAGAAAATCTACATGAACAGGAGGAAGTCAAGTTTGACCACATTGTACACACATTTTTTTAACATGCAATGATCCACCACCTCAGTAATGATGATGTGCCTCATCACTTCTTTAAATGTGTACAATGGAAGGTTTTCTGCTTATAAATGAACAAAACAGTTGTACATAACAATTGGTGTTCGAAACGGCCTCCTTGTCTTAACCTGATTCACAATGGTATATAAGGTGACAAGATTTCTGAAATGGAAATCTGAGACATTTCCTACTTCAGTGGTCAAAATATAATTGAAATCTCACTTTTTATATCTATGAATAAGAAAAGTGTATGTTTTCATTTTTAATGGTTGTGCGATATTCAATAATAAATAGTATGATGTTTCCAAGTCAAACATTTTTGCTGGTTTTAATACAATTCACATTTGACAGTATCAGTTGGATGTAATTCATCTTTGTGTGGTTATGCCACGTCTGAAAGAAGGTCTAGCTATGTGTGTGGTGTGGTGGGAGTAATTGTTAATTCCATTAAAACAGTTCAGAGAAGAGTTTACAAGAAAAAAGGAAACAGAGCCCGTAATACTCTGTTTGGGTTTTCAGCGATAGCGACAACTGCAAGAATTAACAACAGGATTCAAAACCAACCCTGAGATATGTTTTCTTGCTTGACAGGTAAGATAACAATCGTTATGTAGAAGTAGTGATGGCTAAATTAAGCTTTGTGAACCATCAAGACTTTATCTCAGTCTCAACTGTATCGCAAAAAGTTTTATTACACCTAGCTTTTCAATATGTGTACAGTGTGGCCATCTACTGCAGAGTAAAATTATTTGAGTTAATGTAATTAATTACTGTACTTTTACCGAGTATCAAATATATTAGCAACTTTTACTCTCTTCACTACATTTTGAATGAGTATCTGTACTCTTCACGCCACTACATTTGAAGTGAGTGTTACAGTTACACATTACATTTTGCATGGACCTAGCTTTTTCTGCAGCAGTTTATTTCTGCTAGTGAAATGTGATACTGCCAGGGCACTGAAAGTACAGTATCTTGTGCATTTTGCCCTTACTCATCCAAACTTGTCAACAAGGCTATTTTACGTGAATACATAAAGTACTTTACTTTTTAAATTAGCAAGTAGTTGTGAATCACAGGTGTTTTATATATGAGATGAGGACATGACTGCAGCTGGCAATGAGGCCGAACCCAGCAGATCCAATACAAGAAGGCTTTGACTTTTTAATTTTACTTACCATTATTTTATTTATTCATTGCTCTCCTGCTCTCTGTGTCTTGTCTTGAACTTTTATATCACTTCCTGTCTCCCATGGTGTTTGTAGTCCATTTGTTCATTGGTTCCCCTTGATTTGTCTCCCCAGGTGTGTCTTGTTATCTTAAGCTTGTTTAGCCCCCTTTGGATATATAGCCCTAGTGTTTCTTTAGTTCCTTGTGAGTTGTTCAGTGTAATGGTTGCCTGCTTGCCCATCATTCTGTTCTTTGTTCTCTTTGGTTTTGGCTTATTGTTTGTTCTAGTTTTTCCATTAAATACCTGCACATAGATCCTTGCCTCTGCCTGTTTTCCCCAGATTCTCCACAACATTAAGGCCGGGACACACCAAGTCAACTTCAAACAATTAGCGGTGACAAAAGCAGATGGTGTTGTCACCTCGCATCGGCAGCATCTGGACCAAAAAGCTGCGTTTGAACGCACAGCTCAGACTACAGCCGAATTCAAACTAACACATGCGTTCTGCACCTGCGTGAAAGAAATTAGCGGTCTATCAGCAGCTAACAATTGTATATATTAGGGGTGTAATGGTACACAGATGTCACGGTTCGGTATGTACCTCGGTTGGGGGGGTCTCGGTTCGATACGATTTCAGTACAACAAGAAAAAAACAAATCTACTATGCTAGGTTTCTTTTCATTTATTTTGAACAGACAGTAGTACAAATAAAAAAAAAATTCCACCTAGATGTGAAAATACTAATTGAAGAGTTTGGTTCCAAAATGCGTTAAAACGCCATTTAAAAAAAAATGTGAGTTCCCGCCAAAATCAGTATTGTTTCTGGTCGGTATTGAAAAGTCAATTTTTAATTTTACGCAAAATGCGATATCCGTCGTGTTATTCTGTCATGTTTTCTCCCTATATTTCCAAACCGCGACAAACGCCAGTCTCCCTTCTCTGCAGAATGCGATACATCCACTCAACCAATCACAGCGCACCATTCCACGCATTGTAAACAGTAACTGACAAGCTACGCAATATTGCGTTCATAATCGCAGATGAATCTCCTTCGATTATGAACGCGATATTGCGTAGCTTGTCAGTGAACTACGGCTCTGTGTATTAAATGCCGCTCCATCTGCAGCACGTGATGGAGATTTACTACTAATCACAGAACCGGCTTTACTGACCAAATGCGCATGACAATCACATGTGATTTATCATGCAGCCCTAAAAAAAAATGAATAATTTTGACGACACTGATGAACCTGTGGTGGTTTCTGCGGTGGGAAAAGTGACGTGACATGTGGCCAAGTATGGTTACCCATACTAGGAATTAGTGCTCTGCATTTAACCCATCCTAAGTGCACACACACAGCAGTGAACACACACACAGTGAACACACACCCAGAGCAGTGGGCAGCCATTTATGCTGTGGCGCCCGGGGAGCAGTTGGGGGTTCGGTGCCTTGCTCAAGGGCACCTCAGTCGTGGTATTGAAGGTGTGCGAGAGCGCTGTACATTCACTCCCCCCACCTACAATCCCTGCCGGTACGACCTTCAACCTTTGGGTTACGAGTCCGACTCTCTAACCATTAGGCCACGACTTCCTAATGGTTAGAGAAAGAAACGTAAGCTATTAATAAGATTAGTATTGACCAAGTTCAGAGGCTGTCATATGTGGATCAACTTACTTTGTTGTGTATTTTCAACAGTTTCAATATGAAAAATAACTTTTATATTGATTTAATGGATTTATTGCATTTTGGGGGTAAAAAAAACTGTTTTTATAATAAATCTTTGAAAATCAAAATCTGGATTTGAATTTTTAATGTTATTATAACCTAAAGATGCTATGTGAAATTTTGAAACAGAAAATAGTGGTTTTCATTTTGCCACTTTCTTGGTAAAGAAAACACATTTTTACTCAAATTAATCAAAATGGATTTATAGCGTTTTGGAACCAAACTATTCAAATATTATATTAAATTATAATGTTATATAAAATCTGCAGTACATATATATATATATATATATACAAGGAATAAATACTTTAAATATATTTGATTTAGTTAACAGATAAACAAGGGGAAAAATAGTGCGACACGTAACGTAGCTTATGCTGAGTTTCAGTTCATTTTTGTGACACGCTTAATTTGTTCTCATAAGGGAAACTCAAATGGCAGAAAGTGGCATCCTATTTGTTTTCTTTATTTTACAAAAGCACAATGTTTTTTTTTCATTGTGAGCGTACACAAATAAAAGTAGACCTTTCACAGTGATGCATTATTAATACAATAAATGTCGGCGTGTTTTAAGATGCTTCTGCTGGTATAGTTAACAGTTGAAGTGATCGCGCCGGCGCATGCACACACAAAACATATCAGTTTCAAAATTGCTAACTAAGTGCGCTTAGTTGAAGTTGGTACTTCATCAAAATAAAATATAGTGAACAAAACGTCACTGTTGGAACGCAACTGAAGTACAAAGCCTATAATTTACATAATAAATTATAGTTCAGCATTCAGATACATCGCAAACATGGAAATATTATGGAATATTTGGATTTGTGCCAAATGAGAGAGGTAGGATGCACGAGGATACACAAGTATACTCCTTTGTCAGTGCACGTTTAGAATGAGCACATGGTAACTGTCTAGTGGGCTTTGTTTTCAGGTGCGCATCTCATGGCATTTGCTGTTCTTCTGCTGGCGGTTATCAAACAGTGTTGCATTGCTGCGGGCGCCCCCTTCTAGATTGAGGGTGAATTGCCTGTATTCGTTGTAAGGCCTCATGCACTGAACCGAGATGCCTATACTGTGACGGTTCGGTATGAATACATGTATCGTTGTACCCCTAGTATATATTCATCATTCAAAAGGAGAAACCGAAACAGGGATATACAAGATATATACAAATATATATGAAACGTAAACAAAGCAGCGCTTGCTTACCATTTTGAATATTAATACAGTATATATATTTTTACCCCCTCTGTAAAAATCGCGTTTCAGGCCCCCTCGTCCTCATCGGGCCCTTGAAATCCCTAATTACACCCCTTGCTTGCCTCAAACAATCATGTTCATCCACACTGAGCTAAGATGAAGCCCATCTCACATAATCAGCAAAACATTGTTCTCCTGCGAGAGACTCAACCACTAGAGGGTCTTGAAAAAAGCATGCATATTGTGTGCTTTTATAGTCATTTTTATATGATTGTTCTTGTTAAAGATATGAATGTGGCATGTAAGTGTGTTTCAGTACATTCTGAAATGCTACACATGTTCTCTATCATCTCTGGGTTTGATCCTGAGTACACTGTGAACTCTGTGAGGATCAGTAAAAGTAACCGCTGCCATCCAGTGGTGAGGCCACAGAAACTGTGGTGAAATTGAGTGGAGAGCTACCATTTGCAGCCACCTTAGGGCAGTAGAGGCCCCATAGACATCTATATTAAAGGGGTCATGACATGAGAAATCTAATTTTCTTTGATCTTTTGGCATATAAGATGGCTTTGTACCATTAAAACATCCTGCAAGTTTCATAGCTTAAAATGTCCTCATTATAACATAGCATTTATTTAATCAAGCTCCAAAAAAGGCCTGTTTGGATCTGAGGTGCAAGATGACGTCACCCGGGCACAAACATTTGCATAAACACTGCCTCCAGAGCAAGGCAAAACCACTGGTGTTCAGTCGGCTGACACTTGATTACACTGAATGCGAACGTCACATCATGTCGCGTCAAAAACAAATAGAAATTACAATCACTGCCGCTAACTTGTCAACAATGGATACTGGATACAGATGCACATTCACTTTCTGACACAGTCCACACGCTTGAGTCTGTCAATAGGACAATTCGAGTGAAAGAACATTCGCTTTGACGCGTTTGGATTAAACAGCTCATTCGTGTCTTTGTACAGAAATCAGAAGGATCCCCGCATAAGGAACAAGTGGATAGTTGATTTTTAATGGCATCCCGGATAATGTCAGAGGATTGGTCGGAGGATTTTGTTTTGTAAATGAGGTACAGTGTTATGGAGAGTTCACAAAAAACATTTGTTGAAAGATAAAGCGGTACTAGATCTGACTGCAGCTGCCTCACAAACCGTAAGTAAATGATTTCATAATGCTTTGTCTGGAAATTACCATTTTATTTTGATTATGTTGTCAAAACACTCACATGCAATAGCGAGGGGGCGTTGATACTGTTCCTATGCAATGACGTTAGCCAGTCAAACAGTGGCCGATTACTGACAAGCCTTAGGATGATGATACACGGGGCAACTTTTTGAGCAATTTTGCCAGGCAACTTTTTTTGAGCAGTGTTGCTTGGGTACTTTCCCACTGAAAATAGGTAACAAATTTCTATCTTGATACTTTAGATTGGTCTTGGGCCCTGTGTCTCACCTGGTTGCCTGCTGACAGCAACATTAAACAAAGTTACCCAGCAACATTGCTCAAAACGTTGCCCCGTGTATCATCAGCCTAAAAGGACACGCCCCTTAAAAACAGGTAATTTTAGACAGAGAGTCAGAATGACGGTGGAGAATAGTTTTTCCCAATATTTAATTAATTTATTTGTTTGTCTGTGTGTGTGTGTGTGTGTGTGTGTGTGCAAAAAAAAACTTTATTAACATTATAAGTAAACCTCAAGGAACATATTAAAATAATTTTTTAAACAATTTTTAGTGTTTTTAAAAAAATATATGGAATTTTTTTATTAACAAAAATATCTTCAGTGAAAAAAAGGAAGATCAACTGCTCTGAACTAATATTAGCTACTTTTTCTAGGGTAGGTTTTAGAATAACACTAGATGAACTAGTTCCTCCTAACTTTCATTTAGAACATAAAGTATAAACTTTTTTGTACACAGAAATGTGCTCAGAGCTGAGACATGCTGCAGCTCTGCAGACTGTTATCAGAAGAACTAGTTGTTGGACAGAAACACATTAACTAAAAAATGAGAAAATGGTGCGTTTACTTTTTACCATTCAACAGGCACAACAGATTGTGAACTGATGTTTTTCCATGACCATTTTGGTCTTGTTATAATCTTGCAGTTTGCCCTCATTCACAACCCATTCATTGAAGTTAAAGTATATGTTTGTAACAAGTTGGCTGATGCATCAAGCACCTAAATTCCTACTGTTGTGATGCTTATCGAACTTAGTATTATATATTACATACTGTATTATTTTGCTGCACTTTCAAATCTCACTGAACCCAACCGTTTTTCAGATAACATTAAACTGATTTAAAGCTGAAATCCAACAACTTAATCCAACTAAAATCTAACTAATCCAAAGACTTAAGTATGTTGTAAAGTTGTATCTTGCAATTGGTTAATTGTGTTTATTCTGTTGGGAGAGAGTAGCAGAATATTGTAGACACATGGGGCCGGGCTCCCAAATATCCTAAAGCCATGTTTTGACACCTCTCTCAATCATTCTTGCGTCTCTGATCCCATCAGATTGATTACACTCCTGTGCCTCTTAGGAGCACCGTCAGTCTTTCTGCAGTGAGGACAAAACCAAAAAAGCTTAATACAGGTAATTGCTTATTGTATGTTAAATGTTAAATGTTTGTTATTTAATTCATTTCTGAAAATCATTTGAAAGGGATATTCATGAAAAATCCAGACCTTGTTTGCCTGTTGTTTTGAATTCTCTCTCTTTCGGTTTCTCTCCAGGTCACAAATAAGGATGTATCTGGAAGCTCTGCGTTTTTATGCCGCTCTTTCTAAGATAAGACATTGAAGTCAAGACAAGACAGTCTATTGAGACACAATGGAATCAGGAATATATAAGATGTCATTCAGAGAAATGTTCCAGAATACAGCGTTTTCTCGGAGGAGTCTAAAGGTAGCTTCACTCTCTCATATTAATGCAAGTTAAATTTACTCTTAATAATAGGGACCACATCACATTAAACATACAAATTCATGCTGAAAAGACTTATTGTTCAGAATTTTTAACTAACGTAAGTATTTTTCAATGAAAATTGCACAATTTATTGTAAATTAAATTAAAAATATATTTTTTTAAAATAATTATTTTTAATTATTTTTAATTATTTTTGTCATACATTTTATTGATGAACAAAAAGTTCACACACAACACACAGACATATTCAATATTACTTATGGTGAACATTGAGTTTAATATCAAGAGTACATGTGAAAAGCTTGTGAAAGTCAACTGGTCTCTCAGGAGTCTTGAAAATACTATAGTAAATTTACCAACAATTAACAATATCTGGTGCGCATGCGCTTGGATGCTGTTGATGTCCCTTGATGGTCACTTGCGTAGGAGGTCATCCAAGTGATGCAGAAGAGTTATGATATTTTCTGTTATTTGAAAAAGTAGTATTTAATCTTAATTTCAGACTTTCAGATTTTTAAATATTTATTAATAATGTTAGGGCACCATGGTTATCAGGTATGTTTGATGAATTGCATTTAATGAAGCACTTTTGCCATTGCTTTTTTGAAACATATGTTGTGCTGTGCTGGTATCACTGCAGGCCTGCTGTGCTCGTATCTGTTTTGGTTGTCAGTTGCTTTGTGTAAATTAGAGGGACACATTTTAAGCATAATTAATACTATTAAATCATAATAATTTATAGCAGGTTTATCTGCAGGGAAAAACTAACTATTATTTTGATTTAGTCATTAGCAGTTAGCATTAGCATTTTGTTACCATCTTTTGTGTCGCAGAGCATGTGCAGTTGGTTTTATTTGATTGCAATTTGATTTGTCTAGTCTTACAGTGCGTTCAAGGTATTAAAGGGATAGTTTACCCAAAAATGAAAATTTGATGTTTATCTGCTTACCCCCAGGGCATCCAAGAAGTAGGTGACTTTGTTTCTTCAGTAGAACACATATGATCAGTCATATAATGCATGGCAATGGTAACAAAATCTATGAGAGTAAAAAAAACATGCACAGACAAATCCAAATTAAACCCTGCGGCTCGTGATGACACATTGATGTCCTAAGCAGTGTTGGGGGTAACGCATTACAAGTAACACGAGTTACATAATCAGATTACTTTTTTCAATTAACTAGTAAAGTAACGCATTACTTTTTAATTTACAAGAGAATATCTGAGTTACTTTTTCAAATAAGTAACGCAAGTTTTTTTTTCAATTTATTAACTGACAGCTCTCCTGTCCCCATGTTGAGAGAAATCAGATGTTACTGTAGTTCTAAAATAAATATGAATATGCATTAATTCATCTCACTCACAAAAAAAAACACAGATTCAGTATTCCTCAAAATGAATAAAAAAATTACACTCAGAATATGACGCAAACCTGCAATAATTAAATGTTAAACAACACAAATATCCTTTATGTATTTAATCCCATTCTACTAACCAATGTCTTTGCTTCTGATCTTCGATGATCCAGTTCAACCGTCCTAATAAGCACAAATTACGCTAGACAAACATTTGTGTGTCTTTTTTTTATTGCTGAAGTGTGTTGAAATTTCTTCTGCATTCTACTGTACGGACGTAAATTTACTTTTCCTTCAGCCTGAGGCTTATTCATTTCACTTTTGGTGTGAAAAGGCTTTTATATTTGCCAAAAATATAACTTTGTTATTTTAAAAACAAACAAGCAAGCCCTGTCCAGATTTAAAAAGTAACGCAAAAGTAACGTAACGTATTACTTTCCATAAAAAGTAACTAAGTAACGTAATTAGTTACTTTTTTATGGAGTAACACAATATTGTAATGCATTACTTTTAAAAGTAACTTTCCCCAACACTGGTCCTAAGACACGAAACGATCGGTTTGTGCCAGAAACCGAACAGTTTTTATATCATTTTTTACCTCTAATACACCACTATGTCATTGGGCGCGCACACGGCATCTGGTGTGTGAGGTGTGTACGCGCTCTGGCATGGTTTACGTTAATGGGTGTGTTGATATCCAGCCGAAGAGCAATCAACCATAACTTCAGGCGAGCAGGCTCAGAAGTTGGGAATACGTGGAAAGTCACCACTCCTGAATGAGTTCGCGCGAGAGAACGTAATCTTTTAGCTTTAAGTTGGTTTGAACAATCCGGATAAGCGCAAGTAAGTATCATTTTGATTAGCCATCGTATCTACAATGACTGTGCCCTGTGTAAACAATGAGTGACGTATACGCGTGAGAGATCACTTCCGGCGCTTGCGTAAACTACGCCAGAGCGCGTACACACCTCGTGCACCGGATGCCATGCGCGCGCCCAAAGACAGTTGGACATAGTTCTGTATTAGAGGTAAAAAATTATATAAATACTGTTCGGTTTCTGGCACAAACCGATCGTTTCGTGTCTTAGGACATCAATGTGTCGTCACGAGCCACAGGATTTAATTTGGATTTGTCTGTGCATGTTTTTTTTACTCTCATAGATTTTGTTACCATTGCCATGCATTATACGACTGATAAACTGCAACGGTTGGAGTTAAAAATCATCAAATGTGTTCTACTGAAGAAACAAAGTCACCTACATCTTGGATGCCCTGGGGTAAGCAGATAAACATCAAATTTTCATTTCTGGGTGAACTATCCCTTTAATGTTTCATCAGTAGGGTAAAACCAGTTCAGATGTACAGGATGATGATGCAACATTTACTATATTATTAAATGTATTAAGTAATTCAACTCAAATTGGTCTATAAGTTCTGAAGAATGATGAAGATGTTTCAGATGTATATCTAATTCATGTAAAAAAAAATTAAATCCATTTACCCCAAGAGGTCCAAATGTGGCATTGTGTGTGTCCTCAAACCTTCCATTAACAAAAAAGGTGTTAAACTATTTTTGTTAAAAGTTTTGAGTTTACTTTCATCGGGATCTTCAAAGTTCTCATAATTTTACTCCATCTGTGTTACATGGGAATCAAACTCATGACATTGGCATATAGTGATGATCTACTTGTTGAGTTACAGGAACTCATTTTTTGTTTTGTTTCTGCAGTTGCTGCTTCATCTGTGTATTTGCAGTGTTGATAAATAAAGGTGAGCACTTAAACTACATTTAAGAGTTAAATTCATATCTCATGTATAAATGCCAGATTGTGTGTTTGGACTTAAAGTGTTTCTCATTTCAGTGTCTTTGGATGTCACAGTAGAGGTTGTTATTGGTGGTTCTGTTGTCCTGCCGTGTTCTTCAACTAAACATTATCTTAAACCTCAAGACATTGAAGTGTTTTGGAGACACAATGACAGCAAGATTGTGTTCGATATAATCAAGGGTAAAAATTTAGACACACATGACCCACGGTACAAGAACAGAGTTGAACTTTTCACATCTAAGAATCTGAGACGAAACTACTCTATCAAACTCGCTGATCTCAATCATGCTGATGCAGGGAAATACATCTGCTACATCATACCTTCGAATGAACAGGAGACTGTAGAGCTGATCATTAAGGGTTTGTGAAACTAGTTGAATCTTGATGATATTAATTAAAAAAAATAAAATCTGTAAAATCTGAATACAATAAGTGTTTGATCAACTACTGATGTTCCAGTCTGAATGCTGCTGTATATAAATGATAGACAGATCTGTTTTTTTAACACAGCGCAGTAATGTTGTTGCTTTATTTCTTCTCTGGGTTGTTGCAGAATCAACAGCAGAAACAGGAAACAAATCCAGTGATCAAGAAAACCAAGGAGAAGATCCAGGAGCAGACAGTGTGGAGAAATCAGGGCCAGTGCTCTGGGTTTACATTGTTGTACCTGTATTAGTATTATTATTTGCACTTATAGCAAGTCTAATAATATTTTGCTTGAGAAAAAGAGCTCAGGCTGCCTTGTTCTCTTCTGTTTCAAATGAAGAACAAACAACAGTGCCATAAATGACAATTAGGTCTAAAAGTAAATTTTACATTTGTCATTATGTTTTACTTTTAGCTGAATTATTAAACCTTTAATTGGCTCTCCTTGGTGCAATTTCGTGCTGTATTTTGTAACATTAATTATAATGCCACAGAATGAGACCTTCAACACTAAATAAGGACCATGTTTTTGCTGTAGCTTAAAGGGATAGTTCCGCCAAAAACTCTCATGTCATTCTAAACTTCTAAACCTGTAAGACTTTCGTTCATCTTTGGAACACAAATTAAGATATTTTTGATGAAACATTAGTAGTAGTAGTAAGGACATTGTTAAAATAGTCCATGTTACATCAATGGTTCAACCGTAATTTTATGAAGCTACGAGAATACTTTTTGTGCACAAAGAAAACAAAAATAACAACATTATTCAACAATTTCTTCTCTTTCATTTTGGGTGAACTATGCCTTTGAGAAAGTATCTGTCAGTATTTTGTTGCCTGAGATAATTCTATACCACAAGTGTTCTTTATCAAATTGTTTGCCATTATAAACATTATTTATTTTTTTATTTTTTTCATGTGTATGTTATGATTAGAACTTCACATAATTTAACATCACATCATTTAACATTTAACATTTATCATTTGTTAATTCCTGGAAACACATAGATGTAGGATATCAGACCGAATCAGACAGTCTAAGATTTGGTCAAAACATGGTTGAAACATGAGGAGCCGAATTCCACAGAGGCCCAAGACAACAGGATGTTCATAAATCAGATCCTAGCACTAGCCAGTCTGAAGCAAGCCTAACCAACTCTTTCACATAACAGCTTTCAACATTAACACAAAAGAAACACACTGATCATAATAACTCAGGAAGGAGATTGTCCATTTTAGGGCAAGTAATCAAGATTAAATGGTCAAAGAGATGACAGCATGACCATCACGTGATAGTAACCACAATCACGAGCTTTGTGGATTGACTTCACCCCCACCTAGGAGACAAAGAAGAGACTTTCAGAGATTCCTTACAGACCTCTTAATCTCTGGTCTTCATACATTCACAGAATGGCACAGAAACTGCCTTTCCATGCACCTAAATGACACTAAAAGGACTTGTGAGCAACTAATCATTTCTATGCATAACTCCATATTATGTATGTAACCCACATGTGTGACTATCAGATCTTAATCATTTATTGTGTATGCATTTTGAATAACTATTGAATAGCTTAAGGGTTCATATTCATGTTTAGTATGTGTGTGTTTGAATCTTCTTGCTGGAAACGTTTCTTTCAATCAATTCTTTGTCAAATGTATCATATTCTTGTTATAGAAATCATGTCCAAAATTATACTCTGCAAGAGCGG
>NW_015506390.1:248613-262870 GCF_001515645.1 Sinocyclocheilus grahami
TTTCAGTCATTGCTTTTTGTGCTCTTTGAGCGTGCTCTGGCTTACACGCCAGCTCCTCCAAAACCATGAGGAGAAAAGCCACCTAGTCTCGTCAGACTTTACTTCTATTTCTTTACTTTAGTTTATTTTATTTCCCGTTGAGAGTTTCGTGTTCCAAGTTAAGTTTTGCCTAACGCCGTGTCTCCGAACGAGTGCTGTCTAAAACTTAAACTTCAACCAAAACTCCGCGTCGTCAGGCAACGCCCAACCACTGGCTTCCCAAGACTGAACTTCCAGCCAATCAGCGACCGCGGGAAACCCCTTTCGGCAACCAGACAAGGAAGGGAACCCCGCACACAACGCAAGTACCTCCAGATTCTAGCTGAACTGGTGCATTTAATATAAATGTTAACCTCATTGAGGAACTCAATGCGAGGGTTAATTAAGTGATTGATGGTTGTTCAGATCTATGCAATTGCACATATTGCTGTAAACTTGGGATTTCACATTTTCATCCTCTTAAACTAATTATTTCCTCAATTTCTCTCTTTCTGCAACTTGTGTGAATGCGTGTGTTTATGTGTTAGATTAGTTTATATGTCTTAGATTTATCCAGTAAAGCCTTATTTATATTGAAAAGATAAGTATATTGTGTTTTGTGCTTACAAGTTAATGTCTTAAACTGCCGATCTTGTTGCTGTGCTAATTAATAGTGTTTTCACTATATTTTGGATATTAATATCCATATGCATTCAGTACTGGATCAACATCTTTGTTGGTCCTGGATCAACATTTCAGACATATTACACCTATACCAAAACCATAATCAACTCCTAAAACTAGAGGGAAATTATAAATTAATAAAAAATTATGGATTGTGCTTTGTTAGTAGAATGTCTAAAGTGGACTGTTACAAAATAACTTTCCCACTACATGTCAATTACAGAGTATTAGAAGACTGTTTAGGGGTAGGGATTAGGTTTAGGATTATGTTTTTTTGGACAGGAATGCTTTTTCAACAAAACATTTTGATCCAGGAACATGTCTTATTTAAGTAGGACATCCCTATCAACCAGTCAGATTTTAAGTGTTGGGTTTAGGGCTAATTATACGGTTAGGCTTGAGTTAGAGTTAAGGGTTGAACAGCATTTGGCTACATTTTATTTCAATAGAAATTCTGTTGACTGAAAGTAAATTTTTTTAACTAAATATCAACTACTCATTAGAGTATTAGTGAAGTGACATGTGGCCAAGTATGGTTACCCATACTAGGAATTCGTGCTCAGCATTCATCCCATCTTAAGAGCACACACACAGCAGTAAACATTTATGCTGCGGCACCCGGGCACCTCAGTCGTGATATTGAAGGTGGAAGAGAGTGCTGTATATTCACTCCCCCCACCCACAATTCCTGCCGGACCTGAGACTCGAACTCACAACCTTTGGGTTACGAGTCTGACTCTCAAACCATTAGGTCACGACTTCCCTTCCCATTAGTAGACTGTCTGCTTAATAACACTTTTGATGGTCCCTAACAGACATTCCACTGACAACAAATAACTTTGCATGGTAAACTTATTCCTCAAATCCAATTGGTTGATTGGAATACTGTTCAAGGAACAACAAGGATGTTGGTCCAGGAACATGTTGTACTTGTGAAATCACGTTAACCCGTTCAGATCCCGGACGAGCCCCCACTTGTTGAGAGTCACTACAAATAAGGAGAAGATGAGTGCATTTGCATCGAAAAAGACTTAAACTTTATTTAACCATCAAGCTTAAAATGAATCATTATTAAACGTGTCTCAATCCAGGAAAACAGGACACAAAGACTGGAGAGCAGACACTGGATCCTAAACTGGTGCACTAAACGAGTAAATCTAAACAAACAAAACATACATACTACAATGCTGCTCTTTCATTTGAGGTTAATACAACTGTGAAAATATCATAAACAAAGGTGTTGAAAAAACACTGCACTCGTTTCACAGTTAAACCTCCACTCTCTTTGAAAATTTGATGTTTGTGTTGATATGATTTGATATCTTTAAATTGGTTATGTAATTGGCATAATACATATTTACTTGACTGATAATAAATTATTACATTTGATATTATTCCGTTTTACTCTGTAATTATTGACTCTAGTAGATTTTGTTGTATCCTTGTCACCGCATTTCCTGCGTCAGGTTAGTAACAGACTAAAATTCAGTTGTGTTGGAGCATAGGGCACACAAACTGTATCTTTAGAGATCCGGCTAACACTTGGTATTAGTTCAAGTGTACTTTGATTGTAAGGGCTTATAGGGAATTTCCGTTTAGGTTAACTGGATGTTGCTCGACCAACCTAAATAGGGTGAGCCATGACCTCTGTTTATTGTAATGTTATTCTAGCTAAGTGTAAAGAAACCAGCTAAGAAACCATGGCATGACCATACCAAAGCTACTATCAGGGAAAGTAATGTTGGTCGGCTTATATCTATAGTAGTGGTTGTGACCTCTGATTAGAAATAATGTTGCTTTATTCAAGTGTGTACACATCTTTAAAAGTACTTTTAGAATGAGCAAGCATACCTCAGTCTAATAACCAAGACTGACGAGAACGTGACCGTAAGATACGTTAACAGCCGAAGCGATATCTTTGAGCGACATGAGCACCCGAATGAACGAGTATAATAATATTAAAGAATACATAGAATAATCAGATGTCTAGATAAATCATCCTATAAATGATCAATAATAATTGACATTCTAACTCAAATGTGAGGTCATAATAAAATGGAGTCAGATTACAATTTAACTTAAATTAAATAACTTTGCACATTGAAAAGACTGAACACACAGGAAACCTTCATCCACCATTGGATACCTTCCTTGGACCAATTGTGTGGACCTTACAGAATGCTATTTTACAGGTAACCAAGAATCCTCATTAATTATCGAGCCAGCAATTAATTTTAGTAATAAGAATGGATTTACATTTTTTTAAGTGTAGCCAGTGCTGATGCCTTCTGTAACTTGCTGTAATCTGCTGTAGATCAGTGTTGAGTTGTGTTTGTTCTGCTAACCTGTTTCCAACAAAAACATTTAATAGTCCTAGAAATGGAATAGATTTTCAGATTTAGTATTGACAAAAGCTTGTATTTGTCACGTTTCACTAAGGTGCGGGAGGGCGGAGTGAGGAACACTCAGTGAGGTGGGCACTCTGGAGGCCTCAGGACAGACATGGGACGGCGGGCCTCTAGAGCTGTACCTGTTCAGGGCACCATGGCGGAGCAGGTAGGCTGGGAGGCCATGGCGGAGCAGGCAGACTGGGAGGCCATGGCGGAGCAGGCAGTTCGGGAGGCCATGGCAGAGCAGGCAGACTGGGAGGCCATGGCGAAGCAGGCAGTTCAGGAGGCCATAGTGGAACAGGCAGACTGGGAAGCCATGGCAGAGCCGCCTCCGAGGCCGTGGACCCAGCCCCCACCCCGGCCTCTACGGCTGGAGCACTAACCCCCCCCCCCCCATTTTTTTTTTTTGGGAAGGTTACCACTACCCCCCCCCCCCCAAAAAAAACTTTTTACTTGGGGAAGATTACGGGCTCTGAGACCCTCCGTGGGCCAGGCATAGGCACCGCAGCCCTCCGTTGGCTACACTCAGGAACAACAGGAACAGGAGCCCTCCGTGGGTTAAGCTCACGGACTGGAGCCCTCACTGGGCTAAACACAGGAACAGGAGCCCTCCGTGGGCTAAACACAGGAACTGGAGCCCTCACTGGGCTAAACTCGGGGACTGGAGCCAACAGTGGACCAAGCGCGGGGGCTGGAGGAGACACTGGAGCGAACTCTGGGGCTGGAGCCGACACTGGAGTGAGCTCTGGGGCTGGAGCCGACACTGGAGAGAGCTCTGGGGCTGGGGTGAGGGCTGTAAACAGTCTTTTTCTCCTCATCCTCCTCCCTTGGTTACGGGTGAATAGGGCGGGCTTGTCGTAGCGTGTGGGGTGTGTGTGTGTTCATACAGTAATAAACTCTTACTTCATCAGCAGTCACATTATTAATAACCAGACTATGTTTAAACTGCACTGAATATTTCTTTCTGAATGTTTTATTATAGTAATGAGGTGATATTGGTGTTCAATGTCGTATGCTGTATAATGTTCATAGAATCACGGTTGGAGGACCTGGTGTTTTCTGAAAAATCCAATAAACCTCATTTTCATCAAGATCACAGTTTATGATCACATTTGATCCCAGATCAGTTAGTAGATCTGCAACTGCAGTTTGACAACACATTAATACATCTGTAAGATTAAAAAATAAATAAGATTACCCAAATAGAACCCCTGTGATGCATAACATAAAACTATTTGTAATTTTAATAAGCTTATAAAGCATGCAAGTACACTGATATCACGTAATAAAACGTCTCGGGTTACTTATGTAACCATGGTTCCCTGAGGGGAACGAGACACTGCGTCCTCTAGGGGTCGCTATGGGGAACGCCTCGTTGTGACCCGTGTCTGAAGCCTACATTGAAAAAACACCAACTTGTTTGGCCGGCGACAGCCATGACGTCACTACCGTCGCAACTAGTACAAAATAGGCGCCGGTAGCGCACATCATCACTTCTTCGTCTGAAGCTTGTGTCCGCAGCATGGCACAAAAAGCTAGAGGACGCAGTGTCTCGTTCCCCTCAGGGAACCATGGTTACATAAGTAACCCGAGACGTTCCCTTTCGTGGAACTTCGAACTGCGTCCTCTAGGGGTCGCTATGGGGAACGGTACATAGCGACCCCTAGAGGACGCAGTTCGAAGTTCCACGAAAGGGAACTCACAGAGCTGAAGCTGAATGATATTCGTGTTGTTGTCGTGGTTAAAACACTTCAGTATGAAATCTTTTTCCCTCCACTTAACATTTGAGATAAAGTTACTGCAGTTTTGAGCCAAAGACAGGAAGATATATATATATATATATATATATATATATACAGTGGGTACGTCCAGATGATAATGCTCTATATTTTGTTTTGTCCTTTGTTGTGAGCACATGGTTCAGGGGACAGGGGTATCATGCTCACTTTGACTGGTTTGTGGCTACACAGCAAACGGTGATTCACTGTGTTCTGACAGCTTTCTGTCATGGCCAACATTCAGTTTTTCAGAAATTTGAGCTACAGTAGCTTTTCTGTGTGATTGGACCAGATGGACTAGAATGGCTTTATCTTGCTAGACATGACTTGTCGTTTTGGAGATGCACTGACCCAGTTGTCTTGTCATCACTGTTTGATCCTTCTCAAAGTCACTCAGATCTTTTCACTTGCCCATTTTTCCTGTTTCCAGCACATGAAATTTAACGGACTGTTCACTGTTGTGGCTAATCAGTGTAACTTCACCTCCCTCTTGAAACACCATCTCTTCTCTTCTCTCATGACGTGTTTACTGGCATGAG
The DNA here is from genome assembly GCF_001515645.1 of Sinocyclocheilus grahami. NCBI lineage: Eukaryota > Metazoa > Chordata > Actinopteri > Cypriniformes > Cyprinidae > Sinocyclocheilus > Sinocyclocheilus grahami. The sequence goes on from NW_015506390.1 coordinate 254,023, forward strand.
GGCGGGACAACCTGTCACTCACATGACATCACAGCACTAGCAAGCTACAATGATCCAATCAACTCCAGATAAATAATATCAAGCCCTACTTTTGTATGTTCAAGAACCCATTTCACTATATGTCACAATAAGGAAGTGTTAGAAAACACTCTCTGTCTTTTTATTGGTTCCAGATGTTTTAACCCTCCTTTTCTTTTCTTCCCTCTCTCACTCGCCCTCCCTGTACAGCACACTGTTGTTTCTCTCTGAATCCCCCCTCCTCCATCTGTTCTCTCTCTCTTGTATTATGTTTTAATATCTCTTACTCATATTCAAGGTACGCATACGCACATGTATGCATGAACTTTTCTGGGTTCAAATGTTCAAATGAGGATACGAAAGCTAGGACTCCAAGGTAAAGGGGTTCGTGCTGAACTATGGAGATAGTTCAGCAACCTTTGCCAAGTCTATTCCTAATATGTCCATATCTTCCTGTACATGTGGCCATTTTGTATAACACATATTCTTGGCCAAGATCCTATATGTATGTAATCTATATCCTCATTGGTTAAAGGGTTGAAACTCCCCTCGACATATGCCTATATAATATCTTTGTATCTATGAATAAAGTTGAAGTATTGAGAATACCATTGAATGTGTGTTTTCTTGCTTCCCGGCCGTTATACACTTTGAGGGACTGAGAATTTTCCAAGTGGCAAAGAGAAAACTAAAGGGACCGATTGTTAATTTACTAACAGGAAGAAAAGACTATCACAAGCTGTTTCATACGACTGACTTACTCATAAAGACAGTCCTTTGTCACCACCTATTACTGTAACCTAGTGTAACAATGTAACCTGCACTGAAATCTTTGAAAAATCCCCACCACTAACACAGACTGACAGTTGGTCTAGTCACAAGTTATATTTTTAATGTCTAATAAACGGATTTCTAACAATTAAACACAAGAAGAATATTACTGTAGCTTAATCTTTCTTTTTTTATAGCTATAACATTGCCTGGGCTGGGCTAAAAATGTAGGCTATATATACATTATTCTTGATCAACACAAAACAAAAGTGCCTTATAAGCCTGTTCTTTTAATCCTGTTTTTAATAAATGGCATATAGTTGCAAATTATCATCAAATAAAAATTTTATATTTTGTTAATGATCCGTTAATGATCAGTTGTACAGTCTCCTGTTTAGAATAAGATGAGGGTGTGATGAGCAGCTGAACTGTCCTGCGTCAACATGAGTGAGATTGTTGAGTTTGAGGGAGAACTTTCATCTCTCATACTCCTCTGGGAAAGTCTGGTTTTAAGCTCCATCCACCTGTCCATCCTCAATACCGCTTATTCTCTGTAATGTATATACTGTATCTGTAGGTGTCATAGCTTTCTGTGATAAAAGTCTGCCCCCTTGTGGTGATAAAGTAATAGTGTTTTTGTTCAAGATCCTTTTAAAAAAACAGTTAAGAAAATAATGTATGTTGAATAGCTGCACTGTGCCAAGGGATTTATTGTCTGTCAGCACTGTGCTTATTACATACACTATAAACTGGCGACAAGGTCTGCATCGACAACTACTGATGTGACCGCAGGATCTGGATGCAAACGAAATAAAGAATGAAAGACAGCAAAAAGAGCGTCTCTTTCACATGAAAGAGAGAGGAGAAGCTACTTTGAGAGAGCACAATGAGAGGGTCTACAAAACGGAAAAGCGGAAGACACACAAAGACAAGTATAAAGCGAAACATAAATCTGCCCCTGTGCATCAGGAAACTGAAAATTAAACAAATACAGGTCCAGGTACAGATGACCTTTCCTGCCTGGAACTAAACAGTATTAAGTAGGCAGACCGTAGAGTAATTTGGCTCACTCTAGAAGTGTCCGGAGTTAAACTCAAAATGGAGTTAGACACTGGATCTGCTTTATCTGTCATCTCCACAGCTGATTACAAGCGACTGTTCTCAAAAATACAACTGCAAAAGACATCAACTAACAGAGGCTGGACTACGTGTTCAAAACGGAAGGCATGCATTGTTTGAATGCGAAAGGCAGGGGGAAATACCCTTGGAATTTTATGCTATAAAAAACCTGGACATGTCCCCAAAATTCCTTAAGGCTCGCCCAGGGTCTTATGCAATTAGCCCCAAAGTGGAAGCAGAATTGGATAAATTGGAGAAAACATGAATTTTAACAAAGGTAGAATTGAGTGAATGGGCACAAATACCAGCAAACTGACTACCACAAACCTTATTAAATCATGTTGTGTGATTTATTTAAATACTATTGTCCCATAAATTTTGCATCTGGGACACTCCTACAAATGCATATGCAATAAGGTCAGCTGCAAAAATGCCAATGTTCACATCTTTATTCTAATTTTTTACTTTTTGTCTTCCTAAGTATATCCTGACAGTAGTTTTTTTTAACATCAAAAAAGGGATTTGTCCTGGCGCAAGCTGTTAAATCTGGCCCTATGTAATGTTAACATTGAAATGCACATCATTTACCGAATCTGTTCTAATTCCAGCATCCTGGTGCCTTAGTGAATGTAAAACATCAAACAATGGCATCAGCTGACACACCTCATCTGACTCACCTGCAATATAAATGAGATGCGTCTGTATTTAAGAAGCAGTCTGATCAGTATGAGAACATATTACATAGCTTTATGTTCAATAGAATACAACATGTTCTGCTTTTGCAAGCAAGGCATTTGTTAGATGAATATTATGTCAAACTGAGGACAAATATTAATGTTATAACAATGAAAATAAATGGATATAAAACAAAAGTATGAATTTGGTTAAAATAACCATAAAGGAAACACACAACTATAGTCAGCCTATATGCTGATATGACGATAAACCAACAGGATAAAATTTGAGTGGAAAATTCTTGAGAAGGCTGTGTGACCTGTTTGTTCCTCTCTCTTTAAATATTGATAGCCTTTTTTTTTTTTTTTTTTTTTTTTTTTTTTGTTGCCAACACTGGTAGCTTGACTGGAGTGAGATTTTGATGACTTTTGATTTATTTTGCATTGTATCGTTATTTTGTGTGATGTTTATTCAGGTAACATGGGAGTTTAATGCATGATGATTGGAAACCTCGTCATATTTTCTGCATAGCTTTTGAATGAACAGCACTTGCCTGGGTCTGTGCACTTTCATCAATGGCTTTTCTCTTCCCTTTCACAAACCGATCCATCTCCCATTCTGTCAAAAAACTTATACTCTTGGATGTTTACTATTTTATTTATTTATTTTCTTTTTCTGCTGATGGCCCGTGCCACCCTGCAGTACCCATGCACCCAGGCGTGTCCTACACTGTGAGAACCACTGCTATAAAAAGTCTACACACCCTTTTTCAGAAGTTTTTCAGATTTTAAGTCTAATCAGCAGAGGGAACTTTAAACATTGCACAGGAAACAGGAAGTATAACAGGAAGTCCCAACACAAACAACACAAGGAACATGAGGGCGGGTGTGATGAAGCACAGAAAGAGAGAGAGCAAAACTATGTGTAAATAAATTATGGATTACAGTTCCGAAAAATAGGAACAAGTGATGGCTTTTACAAGAGATGGCTTCTTAAAAGAGCTGCTGGAGTATGTGATATGACGTAACTGCAAGACAGAAAAAAAATATTGAATTACAATTACTTCACAAAAACATATTAAAGGTGTGGAAAGCATGGTGATTACTGTGCTTTACAAATAGTATACCATAAAATCACAGTTACTGTGGTAAAAGCATAGTAAGTGTTGCTGGTCCTGTGCTGTAACTACAAACACCACAGTAAAACCATGGTCACTGAGGTAAACCCACAGTAAGTGTTGTGTTACTGTGTTTTAACTACAAATACCACAGTAAAACTACGGTCACTGAGGTAAATCCATAGTAAGTGTCGTGTTACTGTGCTTTAACTACAAATACCACAGTAAAACTACGCTTATTGAAGTAAATCCATGGTAAGTGTTGTGGTTATTGTGCTTTAACTACAAGTACCACAGTAAAACTATGGCTACTATGGTAAACCCATAGTAAGTGTTGTGGTTATTGTGCTTTAACTACAAATACCACTGTAAAAATATGGTTACTGTGGCAAACCCATAGTAAGTTTTGTGGTTATTGTGCTTTAACTTCAAAAGCATCCAGACCTCTCAACCTGAGCGGGCAGGGCACACCCTGTGCCTGATAAGCCAGGGTGATGGCATCCACAATCCAGTGGGCCATCCTCTGCTTAGAGATGGCATTCCCCTTCTGCCGGCCTCCGTGACAGACAAAGAGCTGGTCTGTGGTCCTAAAGCTTTGCGTCCGGTCTACGTAGCATCTCAAGTCTCGGACGGGACAAAGCAAAGCTAGGGCTGGGTCTGCCTCCTCTGGGGGCAGCGCTTGCAGGTTCACTACCTGATCCCTGAAGGGGGTAGTAGGAACCCTGGGCACATAGCCGGGCCGGGGCCTCAGGATTACCTGGGAGTCAGCCGGCCCAAACTCTAGGCATGAATCATCGACCGAAAAAGCATGCAGGTCCCCTACCCTCTTGATGGAGACCAGTGCAAGCAGGAGCAGAGTTTTCATTGAAAGAAACTTTAGCTCGACTGACTGCAAAGGCTCAAATGGGCCCTGCTGTAGTGCTTTGAGCACTTGAGCCAGGTCCCAAGAGGGTATAGAGGAAGGCCGGGGAGGATTTAACCTTCTCGCCCCCTAAGGAACTTGATGACCAGGTCATGCTTCCCTACCGACTTCCCTTCCACGGGGTCACGGTTAGCAGCAATCGCAGCGACATAAACTTTAAGGGTGAAGGGGGACAGACTTCGCTCCAACCCTTGCTGCAGAAAGGAAAGCACGACCCTGATCTGGCATTTCCGGGGGTCTTCTCAGTGAGAAGAACACCACTCGACGAACAGGTTCCACTTCAAGACGTAAGCGTGTCTCGTAGACAGTGCTTTTGCCGAGTGATGGTGTCAACTACCTCTTGGGGTAGGTCACCTAGAACCTCCGCGTCCCATCCAGGGACCAGACATGAAGTTTCCAGAGGTCTGGACGTGGGTGCCACAGGGTTCCCCATCTCTGAGTCAGTAGATCTTTCCTCAGAGGAATCTGCCAAGGAGGGGCTGTCACAAGGAGCATTAGTTCCGGGAACCAGGTCCGAGTGGGCCAATAAGGCGCCATAAGGAGGACCTGCTCCTTGTCCTCCCTGATCTTGCACAGTGTCTGTGCGAGAAGGCTCACTGGGGGAAACGCATACTTGCGAAGGCCCCACGGCCAGCTGTGTGCCAGTGCGTCCATGCCAAGTGTTCCATCGGTCAGGGAGTAAAACAATTGCCAGTGAGAAGTCTCTGGAGACGCAAATAGGTCTACCTGAGCAGCTCCGAAATGTCTCCAAATCAGCTGGACCGTCTGGGGATGGAGTCTCCATTCTCCTGGGAGCGTAGCTCGTGACAGCAAGTCGACCGTATTTTGTCTAGCCTATATAATACAAAAACACAACAATGCAGTAATACAAACAACACAAATGTTCTGATTTTTCAATCACGGTATTTCTGGTTTTCTCACACCAAGTATTAATGTTTTATATTAAATAATGTTGTTATTGGTGTTTCAGTGGTTCCTCCACTGAACATGATCTTAAACCTCAAGACTTCTCTGATGTGAGCTGGAGACGCAATGACAGCAAGATTGTGTGTGATACAATTCCCAATAGTAATTTACTACAGAATGAGGTCTCATGATACAACAACAGAACAGAAACTTTCCCAGATGACTATGAGAAAGGAAACTTTAAAGGTCAATAATCCTAAAATGCATCTGTTTCATCAAACACTTATCTGACCTTCAACAGAACTACTGTATAAACTGAATTTTCTATTCCCTAACCCTATCCCTTCAACTAAACATAACCCTCACAGCTTCTGACATTTTTGAATTTCCAAAAACACAATTTTGTATGTTTTGTTGTTTGTTATTTGGTTTATGAGAACACTTCCTTTGTCCTCATAACCCAAATGGCTTTAAAAAAAAAACGTTTAAATTGTTACCATGCTTATACACTGGTTAACTCAATGCAGGTGACTTTTCAGTGTAAAAAAAAAGGGAACTTTTAATAGTTGAAAACCATTTGAAAGGGCAATTCATGAAAAACCCACACAATATGTGAAGCTGCTGTCATTTGTTTCTCACTAAACACATGATCTGCCCACTCACCCTCCCATGACAACTAACCAGTATTGCCAGAATATTACAGTGTCTTCACAATGCAGTTTGTCACGAAGGAACTATGAGACACAGCTCAGGTATGAAAATAAATGCATAATTAAATACATAATGCAGGTATCTATAGTTATATTATATTCAGTATTCTATTAGTTCAACTGCATTGGTGATTCACTTGAAGAACCAGACTACAACATTTTCTCAGAGGAGTCAATGAAAGGAAGCTTCATTCTCTAACTCATGTAAGTTACTGATTAAATTTACTCATTATTACTTTTATTCCTGTTCATTTCACTAAAGTCAAAAAGCCAGGGTCTAACATCTCATCACACGTAAGGATGCCTATATGTATAACTTAATGAACCCAGAGATTTACTGGTCAGAAGAGAAAAATGTAATAATTTAATAATAATTTTCTCAACTGTTGTATTATAGACCACCATACACCAGCTTTAACTATATATATATATATATATATATATATAAAAACCATTACGCCTATGGAGAGTCCCCATAAACCATAAAAACAAACCTGTGTGTGTGTGTGTGTGTGTGTGTGAGTGTGTGTGTGTGTGTGTGTGTGTGACCCTGGACCAGAAAACCAGTCTTAAGCTATATTTGTAGCAATAGCCAAAAATACATTGTATGGGTCGAAATTATTGATTTATATTATTTATTGCCAAAAATCATTAGGATAATAAGTAAAGATCATGTTCCATGATGATATTTTATAAATGTCCTACTCTAAATATATCAAAACTTAGTAATATGCATTGCTAAGGACGTTATTTGGATTTTTTTTTTGCACCCTCAGATTCCAGACAATCAAGTAGTTGTATCTCGGTCAAATATTGTCCTATCATATCAAAACCATACATCAATGGAAAGCTAATTTGATGTATAAATCAATTTAGAAAAATTGACACTTAAGACTGGTTTTGTGGTCCAGGGTCACACACACACACACACATATATATAATAGCAAATATCTGCGCATGTCTGATCATTCACGTGGTTGCTGCTGAAGTCACTTCCGTCGGAAGTAGTCAGAGGACAGCATGGCTTTCTGACGGGAAAGCTCTGATGATACTCTGTTGTTTGAAGACATTTATATATTTTTTATATTATATTTATATATATATACATATTAATATTATTGGGCAGAATTGGCACCATGATTATCAGGTATATTTCATGATTTCTGAAAGAATGTGTTCTCCGGTATAATTGAAGGCCTGAGTACGTTGTTTGTATCTGCATCTGATGGTCAAATGCTTTATTTACACTAGATAGAAGAGATAAATATTTTAAGCATCATTAATACATTATTAATTTATCATTAATTCATCCTTAACAGTTTTGAGGCTTGTCTGAGACTTGTCACAGCACTTGAATATTGTTGCTCTCTTGTTGCTCTGATTGCTTCTATTGTTTTCCTAATTTTTAAGTCGCTTTGAATAAAAGCGTCTGCTAAATGACTAAATGTAAATGTAAATGATACAACATTTAATATATTATTAACTGTAATTATTGGATATATGTGTTAATTTAGTTGTAACATGATGTATTCAAGTTCAAGTTCAAGTTGAGCTTTATTGTCATTCTGCTACATGTGGGGAAATGTCGTGCCTTTTCAGGACCACGGTGCTACATAAATACAGACATACAACAATGAAGTAAAACAGTACAAAACTATACACAACTAACCTACTGACAGATTTTTACTATAAATATACTATGTATAAATGTTTACCTATACATAAACTAAAAAATACAAACTATACCTATGCTTCACATAAATACTGTACATGTGCAAAGAGAAACATTGTAAGTCAAGCAGCTTGCTGGGGAACAGTGCAAGATGATTTGTAGTGCATGAGCATATAAACATACACATATTACTGAGTCTTTTGTATTATGTACGCACAGAAGTGTGTGTGAAAAGTGTGTAGTGTGCATAGAGGAGAGTGTGTTACTATAGGTGGTCTGTACAGGCCCACTCACCTTTGTGTAGCACACTTCGAATTGCACAAAAAAGAAAGAAAGTTTCAGACAGTTTTTCCTGTGATGTGGTAAGGTTGGGGGGTGTTTGGGGGGTGGAGGAGGTGAGATGGTCCATGTTTCAGGAGGTAGGGGGTTTGTATGGGGTTTCAGAGGGGGGCGGGGGGTTTTAGTTTCAGGGCTCTTCCAGCCTGGGGGAAAAAGCTGTCGAGCAGCCTAGCGGAAGAGCTGGAAGGGAGGGGGGGGGGTGATTTGAGTTCAGGGCTCTCACAGCCTGGGGGAAAAGCTGTTGAGCAGTCTGGCGAAGTGGGCTCTGATGGTCCAGTACCGTCTTCCTGATGGTATGAGCTGGAAGAGACTATGGGAGGGATGGGTGGGGTCCTTCACGATACTGTTGGCTTTGCTGGAGCATCGTGTAAGGAAAATGTCCAGGATGGAGGGGAGAGGGGCACCGATTTTTGTCACATTTACAACAACAACAACAACAACAACATAATAATAATAATAATAATAATATATTATTTGGCAGGTTTGTTATAATAGCACTAAGCTATGTATTCTGATTGAATGATTCAACTCAGTTGGTCTATCAGTTATGATAGCTTAAGATGTATATCTAACTCAAGTAAATACATTTTTTTTTATCA
>NW_015506390.1:263923-287549 GCF_001515645.1 Sinocyclocheilus grahami
TATATATGTATAATAACTACAACAGCTAGGTTCACTAGTTGTTCAGATTTGTATCTCATTTAGAAGTCAGAACAATGTCACAGTTTCCCTCTCTTTTCCCTCACCTTCTGTCCTGCCATAAGTCTGTGACAGAATAGCAGACCTCAACAGTGAATTCAGTGGGGTTTTCATGTTCAACTCACAAGGACTGTCTACTACAAAATGTCTGCTCACTGGAGGAGTATGTGAATGAGTTTTTGGATCTGTATCACAAGTCATGCAAGAATTATGAAGCTCTCAATCCCAAATACTTAGATGACATCCTCTACCAGATGCTGCTTATGAATAAGGTTCATCGGCCACTGGTGGAATGAATTGATAACACCCTATGGGTATGTGGATCATCATACACCTTGCATGTGGTGGAGGAGTCTTCCCAAAACCCCTGTCACCTTCAGTACTCATCACCACACCTGCTCCAATTCTGAAACTGCCGTCGTCCAGCACTGACCTTCCTCCCATTCCAGAGCCCATACCTGCCACAGACCCAGAGCCCATGCCAAAGATGTAGAGGAGCCTGCCACAATGTCTGTCCCAGAGCCTGAGCCTGCCACCAAGTTGAGCTAGAGTGGCTTATTGACCTGCATGCCACAGAACCAGTTCCCACACTTGTCTCCGCCCTCTAACCTCTTTCTACTCTGCCGGTCAAGTCCTGCTGGCTTGATGTCCTGGTTCTTTTTGGAGTCCTTCCTCTCCTGTTGATTTCATCCAACCTTTAAGCCTTTTCATCTCCATTGGTTCCGTCCAGTCCCTGAGCTTCCTTGTCTTGGCCACAGAGGCCATCCCAAGTTAACTTTTCTTGGCCATAGAGGCTGTTCCAAGTTTTCATCATCTCAGCCATGGGGGCCATCCCAAGTTTCCTTGTTTTGGCCATTCAAAGCTCCTTCACCCCGCTGGTTTCATCGAGTTCATCGGCTCTCTCATTCCTCCAGCTCTGCCTTGATGCTTTGGGCATCACCCTGGATCCACCACGGGCTTCCAGGCCTCTGGCTGCTTCTCAGCCCTCCGCCCCTTCGGCCCCACCAGGTTCCGCTTTCCCTTCGACTCCACTATTGTCCTCAATCACTCCGACTCGACTACGGTCTTCCAAGCCCCAGGTGCCGCCTGAGTTCTGCCCTTCAGACCAGCTGTGCCATCCTGGGTCCTCGGCTATACTGTCAGGGTTTCCCTCTGTCCTCCCTCACCAGCATGTCACACCAGACTCTCTGTGCTGATCACTCATTGTCAATCATCTCTTCATCAAGGATTGTTTCAAGCTCACACACAAACACACTGGTTGTCTGCCGTCCTCATTGTTCACCTCATTATTTCCTCTGTCTTGACTCCTTTCCTGTGATTACCACCTGCAAACCTCAAACCTTCCATTCACAAATAAACATAAAATATCAAGCATACTGTATAAACATTAATATCCACATAAAATAAATTCACAGACACAAGTGTTTTCCAATGACTAAATGTGTGATCATCAACATTGTTAAGAGTATTTCCCTTTATTAATAAACATACTGAGAAGGTGGGAGAACATCTTACCTCATTTGTGTCACATGGGAATCAAACTCATGTTGGCATTACTAGTATCATCTACTGCTTTTGTATCCTTTGTTTCTGCAGTTGCTGCTTCATCGGTGTAATTTTATTGTGTATAAACACAGGTGAGCACCTTAACAAAACTACATTTGAGAGTTAAATGAATTCTGCATGTATAAATGACTGACTTTACAATAAAAGTATGATTTCAGTGTCTCTGCAGGTCACAGTAGAGGGTGTTATTGGCCGTTCTGTTGTCCTTCCATGTTCTTCCAAAGATGATCATAAACTTCAAGACAGTGATGTGCATTGGAGACGCAATAATGATGATATTATATATAGTATAATCAAGGGTAAAGATTCAGAATTGGGACAGGACCCACAGTACAAGAACAGAGCTGAAACGTTCCCAAAGGAATATAAGAGAGGAAACTTCTCCATCAAACTCAACAATCTTCAACACACAGATGCAGGAAAATACATCTGTTACATCACATGCTCATCTGATCTTCATACTATTCTGTTGCTCATCAATGGTGTGTAAACTGGTTAGTTTTAATTCAAATGTTTTATAAATTCTGAATACAATGAGTATTTGACCAGCTAGTGATGTTCCAGTCTGAATGCTGCTGGATATAAATTAATGACTGATCTGTTGTTTTTATCACAGTGCAGTGATTTTGTTTTTTCTTTACTGTTTTGTTGCAGAATCAACAGCAGAAAAAGGAAACAAATCCATTGAACAAGAAAGCCAAGGAGAAGACAGTGTGAAGAATCCATCCCCTGTCCTTCATCGGACAAGATATGCTACTATCATTGCCTTTGTATTACTTGTAATTGCCTGTTTCTTTTAAGAAAAAGAATTCAAGCTGCCTAATTTTCTTCTGTCATGACAGAAGAACAAGCAGCAGTGATATAAATGACAAACAGGTCCAAAACTCACTTTTCACTTTCTGTAACATTTGTGATTATTGTCTACTAGCTGAATTGTTACATCTTTCTTTGGTTCTTTCGTTTGGTGCTGTTACATTCTTGCTGAATGAATTGCATTGTTCTTATTTTATAACAGAATGAGACTGAAAGATATAATAAAAAATGTTTTTGCTGTACCTAAAGGACAAACAAGCTGGTCAGTATGTTCCTGATTTAATTCTGTGTTCTTTGAATTAGTGAAAGAATTAGTTCTTTGGTCATGTAGTGTTTGCCAATATTAAAATTATTTTGTATTCCTTATGTATTGTTTCATGTTTAAATTAGAACCACACATTATTAATCAAATGTGATTTGTTCATTCCTGATAGCACATCATTTAAATAATGTTTGTGCACAATGTGCACTAAACAAAACACATAAAAATGTGCACAAACATCACATCAATTTTTATTGTAGAATAAAATGTGAAGTCTCTTCAGGTGTCTTCATTTATTATATTAACAAATCGTGACCTTCCATTCCAAAATCTTACAGGAAGTTTCACAGGTAATAGTTTAACATACAACTTCTTTACCAGGCTTTAGGAAAAACAAGCAAACATTTCAGTCAAAGAAGAGTCTTAACCTGAATACCACACCATACCAACTTAAACCGTAACCTAGCCCTAAAACCAGAGGAAAATAAGTTGATCAAAATAGAGTTCAAGTCCTTAACTCATGCCTAACTCTAAACCCAACCTTGAAGTCTGATTGATAGGGATGTTGTTCCGGGACCAACAAGGATGTTGATCTATAGGAAACATGTCCTACTTGGCAAAATCGCATTTACCTCTATATACAAAATCCTCAGGGAAAGTCGCAGATGTGCTCATAGCACACTTGTGTCAAACATACAGTTTGCACCACAAACATGTTTGCAAAAGTGTTTAACATCCCTAAAACAAGATAAATTTAACAAAGAAAGCATTTGTTTTCAGAATAGCAAATAACAAAATATAGTAAGGTTTTGCTCAAAGCTATAACAACAAATAAAAATAGTGAATTTTGTCATTTCTGTCATAATGACAAACATTTCTGCTCCACTAGCCTCTTTCTGAGTTGTTTGTATAGGCCTTTGTCTCTCTGTTGTGTGGCACCCTCTACTGGATAAAAACCGAACCTAAATCTTGAGACCAACTTAACAATGTATTTGCATTATATAACAAATTATCAAACAAAATGAAATTTATCTTAAAGAAAGTGGTTCTGTAAATTCACTTAAGTGAACTTGCCCTTTTGTTTCCCAGTAACAGCATCATTCAGTCTCATATATACAAATGTATAAAGAAAAATGCCAAGACCCAAAAACAAGCCCAACATGTTCCTTCCCATTTCTCAAATGTTCAAATCAGCATAATAGCTTGTGGTGAAATCAGACTCTGTCTTTTAGGTCTCTCTTGATCCTGATTTTTCTGATTCTGCCAGTTCTTTCGCATGGACTCGAAAATTATCTGCCAGTGGTGTAAGTAAAATATTCTTAAAACAAGAGTATTTTACTTACCCCACTGGCAGATAATGTCACTTGTTTTAAGCAAAAATGCGCTTAATTTAGTTTTTTTTCCCCCTGGAAACAAGACTAAATATCTTAAGTCATTTGGCTTATCTAGTAAAAGTATCTTGATTTAAGAATAATATATTTTAGATATTTTGACTAGAAACAAGTCAAAAATACTAAGTAAGATAAGCCATTTTTTTGCAGTGTTGAACCCTCGAACAGCCGTGCCATGAAGGCCAGGCCTTCACGTTTAATGTATGACTTTCCAGCAAAGGTGTAGAGAACAGGGTTTATGCAGCTGCTGATGAAGGTGATAATGGAGCTGAAGCCTCTGAATGTAAATTAGTTGTTTAACTTATCCCCCCCCCTGACTGATGTGTTTCAGTCAAGCTGTGCACACACACCTCCACCATGGTGTTAAATAAAGTTGTTATTTTTGTTTTCTTTGCGCACAAAAAGTATTCTCGTAGCTTCATAACGTTAAGGCTGAGCCACTGATGTCACATGGACTATTTTATCGATGTCCTTACTACCTTTCTGGGCCTTCAACGTGCCAGTTGCATTGCTGTCTACGCATATTCATGGTGTGGAAAGGAAGCCAGGTCAAGCCAAAGGTGATGATAATCACCAGGATGAGTGTTTTTCTCACTTTTCTCACTCATTTCTCACTTCGGATGTGCCTACGAAACCGCGTCTTGCGAATTCTGCACAGGATACACATATAACTGCTTATGATCAGTCCATACGGCATCAAGAAACCCAGCAGAACTTCCAAACAGTGCTGCAGTATCATTTAAAACAATTTTTATAAACCCTAAACCACGCAACCTGATTCACATATTCATGCGCATTACATTAAAATTCAGCACATGTGCAGTGCCTAGTCAGCACGTTCAAAACTGTACGATACGAGTGTGATAATACTAATATAATATAATATAATATATAATATAATAATGTAATGACCTACTGTGAGTATAATAATATTTTTTGCTATATCTAAAAAGAAAGCTGACATATAAATCTCCCATGAGCTTTAATCTAATATTTAGTTAATATTCAGTATCGTCCACTGAGCAGTTTTTTTCCTCTTGCTGGTATTATTTCAGGTTTACACCAAACTTTTCAATCCAATGGAAATTTAATTAAAATTGAGCTCAACTAGATATATTGAAGTGTTTGCATGGAGCCTCTTTCAGTCTGACTGAGCTATCAGTCCGATTACTAATGGACTATTAGCTAGTAATAATTCAAAGAGTGAGACATTCTAGTAGATTGTGTTTGATCACAGACCCTTTTCACACTTCCGAGTTCACTGAAGTGGAATGCATTACAGATAAATAAACTATGATGCCTCTGCTTCCACCAGGTTTCTTGCTAGCTAGCTAGTTTCTACTTTCTACTAGGCCTTATGTGTCTATAGCTAGAGCAGACATTAACATTGTGTCATTAACATTGATTTTTGTCTTTAGACTAGGAAAAGATATTGCAGTGGAGTTTACTGTAGTGTTTACCCTTCTATGACAATTCCGCTCTAAAACACAAAAGCTAAAATCGGACCATTGCATCAGAAATCTCAGCTGTGAGGCTACATGTGCAATTCAGTTGTACATTTTTTTACTTAAAACAGTGATATAGCATTTTGACACACTACAGCACTACTAAAAATAGCTAGTTATTGGAAAAGCAACAGTGAACATCTGAGCTACTGTGGTTTAAACATAGTTAAGTTAGTAGCATTGCTACTTTCACATGTACTGCCCCACATTGCTATATGCATACATTGAGTTACTATTCTTTTTAATTGTTACTAAATATTATTCGTTTGTAAATGTTTATCCGGCAAACATAACTCACATCTTGTGGCAGTGGATGTTTACGAGCACACATTAAAAACTTTGGCTCTTGCTCACTCCAGAAAGTGGTCCAGAAAACAGAGTTAGGTACTGATATTCCCAAAGCAAAAATCCACAGCCCTATCAACACCCGAATGATCACCCTCCGGTCTGTCAGGACACCAACATGTTTCCACCAAACTACAGCCACCATCCTGTGCAGACTCATTAGCGTTATCAAAAATATTAAAGCGTACATGTTGGCACTGCAGAGGTACAGCAGAATCTTACAAAGTGGCAGGGTAAAAATCCAGTTGCGTCTTAACAAATAAACAATGAAAAAAGGCATCAAAAACATCAAGAACTTATCTGCAAAGGCTAGGTTTAGGATCAGGAGGGTTGTGATGGAACGGTGGCGGGTATGAGCCAGCATGCTCCAAATGATCAAGAGGTTTCCAGAGACACCAATAGGTAGGAAAAGGCAGAGGATCACAGCTCCTGTGATTGACCCAGCGCTACGTCTCACGGCTGTGTCAGTAACATTGTTCATTCCAGAGTTGGTGGTGTTGGTGAGAAAGTGGTTGGACATTGTATGAGATTGAGTGCGAGAAGAGAGTGGTACCTTCTTAGAGAACAACAGTCGTCTGAGGAACTCTCGACTTCAAAATGTCACCTGCAGCAACATCAATAGAGACTGAACTATTTATTGTGCATTAGTACAGGTATACATTGATAGACTTCTGAATTACCAAAATTATATTTTATTTTATATTTGACTAGACATGCCCATCATAGCAAACACATTCAATGCCAGCCATCTGTCAAAGGGCCATTAACATGTTACACAGAGAGAAAGAACACAAGTGATTGAACACATATTTATCAGATGAGGGATATGCAAAAAGAAACTGAGGAAAGCAAAGGAGTGGTAAAATTACTTCCTTACAATTTTATAGCATTTGTGTGGATACTGCTACTGAAACCAAAGGTCAGTTTGACCAGGACACCAAAAGTCACACATCTACTCTTAACAAGAAACACCATGGGATTTTTTACAACCACACACTGTCAGAAAAATGTGGGAAAATCGAACCTTTAGAGGTACACCAGCTTGTCACTGGGGTAGTACCATCACAGGAACACCTGTGTACCTTTTCTACTCCTAAAGGGTGCATATTTGTAGTTTATTTAGCTCAAACAGTAGAACATGGTGCTAGCATCACCAAAGTCATGGGTTTGATTTCCATGGAATTCAACCGTCTATTCTGCAACCTGTTTGTCCTATGTAGGGTTGCATGGATGCTGGAGTCTATCCCAGGGTCTTCTGCCGAAGGCATTGAAACACTCTTGACGGATGGCCAGTTGTAATACATGAGCTGATAAAATGTCTACCTTGAATACAATGTAAGTTGCTTTGGATAAAAGTGTCTGCCAAATGTGTACATGTAAAGTGCTAATTTGCACCCTTTAGGCCAGGTGTTCTCAACTCTGATCCTTAAGGTCCATATTCCTGCAGAGTTTAGCTCCAACTTTGATAAAACTCACCTGCCAATAACTTTCTAGTAATCCTGAAGACCTTGATTAGCTTGTTCGGGTTGGAGCTAAACTCTACAGGAAAGTGGACCTCGAGGGCCAGAGTTGATAACCCCTGCTTTAGGCATTGAAAAGGTACAAAGGTTACCTTTGGGGTATTGTACCAGTGACAAGCATTTTCTCTGAGAGTGCAGAGAGTCAGGATCTCTCCCAAAGAACAGTGCCATTTTTTACAATATATTGTCCCTGTTCAAGACCTTGTCCCAAATTGTGCTCTTAGCTAAGAGTAATGAAGGCTGTTTTTTGTAGACCCAGTCTTGGATACGTTCCAACCAGTGGTGTAGTCCTAAAGAAAAAAGTGGTTTACTATTACCCAGTTTAATATTAATTTAGTAATATTAATGCAGTGCACTCTAAAATTGGTTGACAGATAGTAGACTTCCAGGTTGTTCCAGGTCTGTTGACCGCATTACAGTTCCATATATAATTTCAACAAGTCGCTTTGGAATTATATTCATTGTGAAAAGTGTTTTACAGATAAATCTGAATTGAATGTTTTATTTTATGCAAGTGGGTAGAAAAAAAAAACTTAATATGCAATGAATATTTCCAGATAATATTTTCTTAAAATTTGCTTTGGCTTTAGCACAGTGGAAATTTAAAAGACAATAATTAGCTAAATTAAAAATTATTTATATTTATACTTATAATATGATGCCCAACATTTTTCTCACACAGCATAAGTGGGGTTTTATACATTAAAAAATATAGTTAATTTTACAATTTAGGAAGGGAATTGTCCTCTGCAAGAGGATTTTCCAGCGTGTAGCGTGAAAAAAAAAAAGTTTTATACAAATAGGTACCGAATGGATAACAATTTACATAGCCTACATAAAGCGTGCAGAAATGCGCCCTAAAAACCTGTCACTTGTCTTAGCTGATCGCGATCTCACAAAGTTCTGTTATAATCAATGAATATATCTATACTTCACAATTAATCTTTTATTTACATCGTTACAATAAGACGGTTCTTGAGCTTGCAGAACTGAGCACTGGAAAAAACTCAGGGTTTTAAGCGTTGAATGGGTTCTAACTTTAACACCTATGATTGAAACTTGTCAAATCTGCTAAATCAAAAACATGTTTGAGACCCTATACCTACTAATCTACTGAAAGATATGTTTCTGGAAGTTGTGAAACCGTTTTTAATAGGGATGCACCGATACCACTTTTCCTAGAATGAGTCCGATACCAATACTTTTATTTTTGGTACTCTTTGATACCGATACCTACATTTTCATAGCATTTGTAATTTTTCTAAATATTGGGTAGGCTACAGAAACCAAAAAAAGAATAAGCAAATAGATTTTTCCTTCAGTTATTTTCACACTTAATTATGCCTGTTAAAATGTATTGTACATATTTTTTTCTAACTTTAACGCCTCTGATTGGTCATTGCATTCAATAAATCAACAGATATGTATGTGATTGGCTACATTGCTCAACGCTGTAAAAATGTAAATGGAAACATGTTACGCTCTCCGGAGCGCAAACCCAAACGCGCACTAGATAGTTTGCCAAATCTGTTTATTACCGCTTCAACTGCGGGTGCTCTTGCTTTCTTTAGATTTTGCTTTCACTGTTACCCCCGTAAAACCGGGCCTGAACTATATTTGGGGATAGACTGACAGAAGTGATAATGCACCAATTACAACAAAGAATCACGAGTTTCACACAACAGTATGGGGCACCATTAAAAGGAAGCTAGATTACGGACTTGCAAAGCAGCAAAACAAGTGGGTATACCGAGGGTATACGCAAATATTGATCCTTAGAAGTCGTAATAAGCAAACAGCCCACGGGAAAAAGTAAGCATACAGAGTTTACTTGCGTATGGCCCCGACTACACCACTGGTTCCAACCTGCCTGTAATTTTCATATGATCCTGAAGACCTTGTTTGTTCAGGTATGTTTGATTGGGGTTGGAGCTAAACTCTACAGGACACTGGGTCTCCAGGGGCAGAGTTGAAAACTGTGGGAAGTAGTCTTCTATGAAGACCATGTCTGTGTGGACCTGGCCTAAGTAGAGCATTCTGAAATCTAAAGTCACTAAAAGGGAAACCTAGTGGACTTCACACGAACATACATACCATCAAAGCTTCACCATTAGGACAGGGACATAATGGGATAGTATGATCCATGATGTTATCACCATGTGCACCTTACTATCACCTACAACAGTATCATTGATTTTGTCAGGTAAGACTCCCACCCAGGTACTGACCTGACTCAACCCTGCTTAGCTTCAGAGTGCAACTGGTTGTGAGGTACCAGGTGACATTCATTCATTTTAAAGGACAGGCGTACAAAACAAGAAAGGCAGAGTGAGTAACTGCAGGGCTTTCCAGTTCAAGAACTACTTTAGAATAGAAAACAAAAATAACAACTTTATTTAACCATTTCTTCTCTTTTTCAACACACGCTTACTTTTGGAGTCTTTGGCAATGGTGACTGACTGGTGACTGAACTTGATGATTGATGTCAGTGTGCTATATAATTGTAAGTCAATTATACAGCACACTGACATCAACGAGGCACTTATCAAGTTTTACTTTTTTTTTTCTAGGGGTACAGACCATAAGAGTTACAATCTCTTCATTTTAATAAACATCTCTGTGGATCACTTCTAGTCTATATGCAGCTAAATTACAGATACATCACATATAAAACATGCTGCCTCCTGTTAGCCAACCACCCAAGGTGTTTCCCTATACCTACAGTATGACTTGAGATGCTGGGATAGGCTCTTTAAACCCTATAGCTTTATGTAAAATAAGCGGTTTAGAAAATAGATGAATAGATGATGGCCCCCGGAGGTCAGTGATAGTATTGCATTTTAGTAGAGGGATCAAACTTTGAAAGAAGTTTAACAAAATGACCAAAACATATATGTGTTCAAATATATTTAGAGTGTACTTGTATAGAACTTTTAGTTGTCTCTTGGCATTCAAAATGGCCAAAATGTGCTGTAGCCCCTCACTTCAGAACAAAGATCCAGGGGTCAGGGTTGGATCCACATCTAGTGGGTGGAGATGGTAGGTTTAGGGATCAGGGGTGGAGACGGGTAGGTTTAGGTATATGCAATGTGGGAGGAGTTGGATCTGGATCCAACCTCGCCCCCTGGATTCTGCAGTGAGGACCATCTCAAAATGTGGTTAGAGTTCAGCCTGACTTCCTGTAAGTGGTGTGGTTTTGATGTGTGAAGGACAGCAACATGAGAATTTTGCAGGTTCATTTCTGTGCAAAATTTAGTTGGACATTTCAGAGGGTTTGCTTGTTTGTGTTCACATAATGTTGATTATCTCCTAAAAGATAATCAACATTAAATCTGTGCATGCAAACCTTTGGCTCTCCTTTTCAGAAGTGTTTGCAGTGTGGTTTAGCTGAAGTAAAGTGTTACGTTAAGGTCAGTACTTAAACCATTCAGTTCCACTGAGTTGGTCACTTAAGTGTAATGAGTTCCCATCTGCTTTAGACATATCGCCATCACATGATTTTCTTAACCTCAAATGAAAAAAGAATGGCAGTGAAGTCAGCGGGGTTTTAACAGTTTGATAGAATGATTGTTGTTGTTTCTACATGATTGTTTACACTGCGATCTATATATCTACAAAACAAAAAAAGCTTCATACTGTTAGAGGTTAAACCACCTGGCTTTGCAGTTCACTGGTGATCAGGTGACCATGTGTGAAAAACTTTACTGAGCTTGTCTGCCCAAGGCCAACCACAATGCCTACGTTTCATCTCCAAAGAAGCATTTGGCTAGCCATCAAGTAGGTGGATGATTCCATTGTTTATTAAAAAAGAGAGAAAAAAATCATTTTTGCTGTCTATTTCTGTTATTTTTTATTCATTGAGCAAGTAAAGATATGTTTTGAAACTTTATATTTAAAACAAAAGTATAAGCAACCTGCTGATATTAGGTCAGGAACAAGCTTTCCTGTTTATGATTTGGGCTGCAGGAGAAAAGCACCACTTTTGTTCAAACTCTTCACGCATCAAGGAAAAGACCACCTCAGTATACTGAAAGAGCAACAGGGCAATCATCAATATTAGCATTTGCAAGTGTATGTTATGCATCTGTATCTGGTTTGTGAAAAAAACAGCGATAACGAATCCAAGTTATCTTAATTAAATAAATGGAAACAAAAAAGAGATGGTTTTGCATTATTTACCATTGTCTTTGGCTCTTGTTCCAGAGGTATAAACTGAGTCTGCTCTAAATCTGTTTCTTGATGTTTTAATTTTTCTCTAGCGTAGCAACATACACCTATAAGAGAAGAGAATTATGGTCATATTTTACAGATAGATGAAATGAATTAAAATTATATTAAAGGGGTCATATGTTGATGTTGCTAAAAATAACATTATTTTGTGTATTTGGTGTAATGACATGTATGCACATTGTAAATACAACTTAACCACTGATTTATAGTTGTGTCCTCTTTTGGAAGGCCAAACAAAGTAGTTTTGCTTTCACAATGAAACACACAGCATCACACACGGCGGGCTTGAGTGAGTGGCGACCGGCGGGCTTGAGAACGGTGCGGCCGGTGGATTTGACGAAGGAGCGGCCGGCGGGCTTGCGGCAACCACATGTGACGACCCCGGGCAGGACTCAGCTTTGTCCACGGTGAAAGCCGATCTGGCGATCCACAGTGCGAAGTTGATGTATTTCCTCAGCGACCAGCATGGATCAGCTCTAGGCATGACGAAGCGGATATCGTCCTCTTTTGGAAGGCCAAGCAAAGTAGTTTCACTTTCACAATGAAGCACACAGCGCCTTCATGACATGGCGGCGGCGGTGGCGGCAACAACAATACTACAGCGAGAATAAAAGTTACGCCTTCTTTCTTTGCGTGAACATTTGGGCGGCATTATGCAAAACTTCCCACATCGTGACGTAGACATGTGGGGGCGTGTTAGAACTCGCAACTTTACAGATTGTATGCAGCTTATTACACTTCAAAGAGAAAGGAAAAATTTCAATCGCATCATATGACCCCTTTAAAGAACAGAACTTACCAATGACTACAAAGACCAGAATACCATGCATCAGACCAGATAAGATGATGATAATCATCCATGGTCGCTGAATTTGGTCAGTATAATTCACCACCGTATGATTCTGCTCAACATACTTCCCCACAGTGTGACTCTGGCACTCTGGTAATTTAGTTGGTTCTGTAAAAAATAAAAATAAAAATAGCCATACATTCAAAGCACTGAACATCCATATGGCCTGATTACTGAATGCTCACTCACCAGTGATGTAAAGTCTGGTGCCGTTGCTGAATTTTGGAGGTGCCTCTGTGGTCATGCAGTAATAAATGCCTAACTCATCAGTAGTGACATTTTTTATGAATAGGCGATTGTTAGGTTGCACTGAATATTTGGTTCTGAAACTTACATAGTAGTAAAAAGGAGTTGGTGAAGTTGAAAATAACCGCAATATCATAACTGGACGATTTGGTAGTTTCAGTAGCATCCAATAAATCTCCTTTTCATCAAGATCACAATTTATGGACACATTTTGTCCCAAATTTGTTAGTTGCGTTAACGTTTCTACAGCTTGATACCATACTAGTAGATCTGAAAAAATTTAAAAATATACAAATAAAACACATAGTACAAAAAAACAGGCTTCTTATGAAACAGTATACTTGTTTGACAGTAAATTAATCAACGTACTCAATAAAATACTTACAGATAAGATGATGGATGATCTTTGTGTCATTTCCACAACTAAAATACATTGAGATGATGAAATCTGGTTGCATTCAAAAAGGCTTTAAGATAGAATTTTAATTCAGAGCTTTGAAACCCAGAGAGGGCGATTTTCTACAAACCACTGAAAGGAAGTGAAGCTCACACCACACCTGACAGATTTAAAGGAACAGTTCACCCAAAAATTAAAATAGCCATCCAAGATGTAGAGGAGTTTGTTTCCCCACTGGTACGCATATGGAGAAATGTAGCATTACATCACTAGCTCACCGATGAATCCTCTGAAGTGAATGGGTGCCAATAGAATAAGAGTCCAAACAGCTGATAATAACATCAGTCCATGCAATGGTATATGAATGAATGAATGAATAAATTATGCATTTATATAGTGTTTTATTGTGTATTGTTTTGAATGGGTGCCAATAGAATAAGAGTCCAAACAGCTGATAATAACATCAGTCCATGCAATGGTATATGAATGAATGAATGAATGAATAAATTATGCATTTATATAGTGTTTTATTGTGTATTGTTGTACATTATTAGGAGGCCCCTATGGTTTTAGTCGGAAGCAACGGTTTGAAGTTAAAAATGGCTTGATGTCAAACATGCAGCTTTTCACTTCTCAAGATGTTAATTGATGGACTGGAGGTGTGGATTACTTGTGGATTATTGTGATGTTTTTATCAGCTGTTTGGACTCTCATTCTGACGGCACCCATTCACTGCAGAGGATCCATCAGTGAGCAAGTGATGTAATGCTACATTTCTCCAAATCTGATCAGATGAACAAGCAAACTTATCTACATCTTGGATGGCCTATGGAACTATTCTTTTAACAGTAAGATCTTCATTATTATCTATACAGTGTTTGATGTTGGTGTTATTGCTTTAGTGATTGTGTTTTAACCATTTTAAGTTACAGTACAAAAACTGCATGTCAAATATTGCCTGAAGCTTAAAGTATATTGGGCTGCCAACATAAAGCCTGTCGATTTGAACTAAAGCCCAAAAGACTGATGTGGAATAAGCAATGGACATTAAGCTATGCTTAATTCATCATGTACTGGTTCCATTGTTTATTACCACAGGAACTGAGAGTGGCACACTTCTCTCTTTCTGTCTCTCTAGAAGTAGAAGTCCAGATTTGGGATCTGAATTAACCTTTTCCAATAGGGGCCGAGGAGATTTGTCTTGTAAATGACTGACTGACTGACTGACTGACTGAATAGTCTGGTAAACACCGAAGCAACCGGAAATAATTCACTGTGAGAGCTGGCTGTAGTAAATGAGCTGCGGACCAGGCGCACTTACAGTAGATCAGACCGAAAAGGCACTTTAGCGTCGACGTTAGACTAAACCTCACGCTGCGAGGTTTCTCTGAATAACAGTGCATGTACAGCTAATGAAAGCTCTGTAAACTGGGTCTGTATAAAAGGTGTTTAATTGTGTATGAAATGATTTTGAGGAATGCACATTTTGCATTGCTCAAAGATCTGGTGAGAGCGCGTCTGTAGACAGTGCGCACCATATGGGGTCGCATGGAGTCAGGGCTGTAGCTGGGGATTGCGAGGCCCCGGTGCAGGCTGTACCTGTGGGCCCTCCTTTGAAATTGTGTAAACAGCACAAATGAATAAATAGAGCATAGATACAAATTAAACAATGTTTACGTTTTTTCAAGTTTGTAGGTGTCCAGGTACAGAAACCGAAAAATCAAATGTAAAAAAGCATTGAATAGTTTTCTCCATATAAATGAAATATAGATTAATTCTTGTTAAAACTACAAAGTAATTCAGCTAAGAGCAGTGAGGGATTTTCTCTTTTATTTTCTTTGATTAACATTAAGAACACTGACAGCAACTAGTAAATTAGGAGCGATCACTTTAAGAGACAATTATTGCATACAATACTATGATACACATCCAATTTGAAAAGAAATATGGGATGAACGGTGTGTTTGCTGTTTTTAGGTGCTTTCTCTGCTTCTGTGAGGGTAAAAGTTGAGGGCTTTGTTGGAGACTCTGCTATTTTGTCTTGTTCGATCCCTGAAAGTGAGATTCAAGACAAAATAGAAGTATTTGAAGTACACTGCAGAGACGATGAAGGCAAGAAAGTGTGTGACATCATTGGAGGCAGCATAGCTGAAGACCAAAAGCCAAAGTACAAGGACAGAGTCGAAACGTTCCCAGAGGAGTATAAGAAGGGCAACTTCTCCATCAAACTCAGCAGTCTTCAAAAAACTGATGCAAGGAAGTACCACTGTTTCATCAAAAGGGACATTACATCACATGACACATTTCAGAAAGAGGTCATCACAGAGCTTCATGTCAAAGGTGTGTATAACCTGAGTTTCATTGACAACATTGTTAGTGATTGATCAAACTAATGTTACTAACTTTGCCTTTGTTGCTTTGTAACAGATAGACCAAGAGGAAGAGGCAACCACGGAGGACTAAATGGAGAACTACCATCAATTGTCTTTTTTATAGTAAGATTTTTCTTAGCTGGCATACTGTTTTTTATGTTTGTAGCAATCACTTTTTGTGTAGCAAGGGTCGTATTCAGTTTCTAGGGTATTGGGGGGGGGGCGTCAGACACAGTGTCGGAAGCATTTTTACTGCTTTTTTACTGCTTAAGCATTGTTACAGTACTTCAGTACATTTTTCAAACTGAAAAAAAAACAACTTAATTATTTGATATTTCAACCAAAACATTTGAGACATGAAGAACCCAAGCACAGTATAATATTAGGAAACTTGACTTTATTAGATGATTAAAATGGTCAGGAAATAACAATCATCACATGCAATGACAAAGGAAACATAATAGCTACAGTATATCTACACAAGTTAACTACAAGAGACTTTTAACATACATGAACAGCAATATAAAACTCTGAATTCTAATGAAAACTAAACACACTACAACAATTGTCCTTTAATCCATTTTAGGGGGGAAAAAAATCTAATTTTCACAATCCCTATCCAAACAACATTTGTAAAAACTAAATCAAAATTTACTAAAACCACTCAGCGCACTCACTCTGTAATTAGTCCATCCATTTCCTCCAGTTTGACCCAATCATGTCATCACAATTTTCAGACAAATAAGTGTTAAATAAGGGTGATATACTGCCACCCTTCACAAGACTTTACACATTTATTTATTTTTTGCCTCCTGTATTCATTTATTTGTAAAACTATAAACTCATCTTTCAGTTGAAACCACAGTTGTGACCACAGTTACAAAAACACTTGAATTAAATTAAAATTCATATATATTCATTCGTATTAATCATGGCCCAATTTTGCATAAACAGTGTTTGTAATTGGATGTCAGTATCATGTTTGCTGTTAACAGTGTATTGTCAACCATGTTAATAAATGGCTAAATATACATCAAAGCGTCATTTTATTGGTGTTGCATTTAAGCAGAAAATTACTGTGATTAATTTGATTTTGAAAAAAAAATAAATCAGTGCAATCGCCCACCACTGATTGATGCAAATATATGGGACTGTGGGACTACAAAGAGCCCTACTTGATTAACTGCAGACTATGCCAGAATCAAAGTTTAGAGATGGAATTAAATCCCACTGCCACACAAGTTTGTACGTGACATACAAATTAACGAATAAACATTTATAACAGATCTCAGGCCAACTTATAATAATAATAAAAAATAAATAAAAATAAAATTAAAAAAAGTGATAAATTGTCACGGTTGCACTACTAAGTGGAGCGCGGAGCAAGGAACGGAGGGAGACGAGGACTACATCAAGCCATCATCCAAACTTTAATTTGACAGGGGATCCGGAGCCCTCCCTGGGCTCAACGGGGGATCCGGAGCCCTCCCTGGGCTAGACTCGGGAACTGGGAAGGGCTTACACATATGGGACTGTGGGACTACAAAGAGCCCTACTTGATTAACTGCAGACTATGCCAGAATCAAAGTTTAGAGACGGAATTAAATCCCACTGCCACACAAGTTTGTACGTGACATACAAATTAACGAATAAACATTTATAACAGATCTCAGGCCAACTTATAATAATAATAAAAAATAAATAAAAATTAAATTAAAAAAAGTGATAAATTGTCACGGTTGCACTACTAAGTGGAGCGTGGAGCAAGGAACGGAGGGAGACGAGGACTACATCAAGCCATCATCCAAACTTTAATTTGACAGGGGATCCGGAGCCCTCCCTGGGCTAGACTCGGGAACTGGGAAGGGCTTACAAGGAGCTGGCACTGGAGGAGCAGGCACAGCAGAAGCGTTAGAGGAGCCGACACTGGAGCGAGCTCTGGGGCTAGGATGAAGGCAGAGAACAGTCCTTTTCTCTTCGTCCTCCTCCTGTGGTTACAGGGGAACTGGGCAGCCGGCGGGCTTGTCGTTGCGGTGACAGGCAGTCTTGCGTCAATGGTGGCCTTTGCAGCGGTAGGCCTAGCTTCAGAGCGGCCGGCGGGCTTGACATCGGAACGGCCGGCGGGCAGGAGAGAGCCAAGACTGGCGGGATTGACTGGGGAGCAGCCAGTCGTACTGGGCTGACGACTAGGGTGGAGCGTCGGAGGACAGCGGGGAATTTGGGGTTGGGCAGGCGGTAGGAGTGGTATGTGGAGGTTCTTGGCGTGGTGTGAGCTGGGGAGAGGTGGCGCGTTCCAGCGGGAGTTGGATGGCAAGGCTTGGGAAGTTTTTTTACGTCCACTTCTAAATCAGAACAGCACGAGATTAACCAACTCGATCAGGGAAAAAAAAAAAACACATCGGAAGATCGCAGCGGATTATCTCGTCATCCAACCCCAGCAGGAAGCACGCACCTAGAGCGGCATCGTGCAAGCTCACCCGGTTAGAGAGCTCGAGAAAACCCTCCACATATTGCTCCAACCTAAGACCACCCTGCCGCAAACCCCACAACACGTCCTCAGCTGCAGTCATCTTTTTTCTTTGTCTGGTATTCTGTCACGGTTGCACTACTGAGTGGAGTGCGGAGCAAGGAACGGCGGGAGACGAGGAGTACATCAATCCAGAGGACATTAATTATAACAACGAAAACTCATGTAGCACATGACAACATAAACAATAGCGGACACTGAACTAAAAACAGGGAACACTATTTAAACACATGACAAGACGAGGGGATGACGACACACCTGGGATCAATGGAAATAAACGGGGAACACAGGAATTAAATCAACATAATCAGGACAGGAACAGGAAACTAACCAAATATGGGCAAGGAGGGCACATTGGGAGCAAAACACACACAAAACACGAAACAAAGTCTGACATTATCAGTATAAAAAAACAAAATTACACTGGAAATGTTCTCATAGGACATTGCAGTAATTATAATTCCAGTAACTTTTTTTTGTTTTCTTTTTTCTCTGTCTTTGACATTTTACAATTTTAAATTCCATCGGTATTCTGTCACGGTTGCACTACTGAGTGGAGTGCGGAACAAGGAACGGCGGGAGACGAGGAGTACATAAATCCAGAGGACATTAATTATAACAACGAAAACTCATGTAGCACATGACAACATAAACAATAGCGGACACTGAACTAAAAGCAGGGAACACTATTTAAACACATGACAAGACGAGGGGATGACGACACACCTGGGATCAATGGAAATAAACGGGGAACACAGGAATTAAATCAACATAATCAGGACAGGAACAGGAAACTAACCAAATATGGGCAAGGAGGGCACATTGGGAGCAAAACACACACAAAACACGAAACAAAGTCTGACATTATCAGTATAAAAAAACAAAATTACACTGGAAATGTTCTCATAGGACATTGCAGTAATTATAATTCCAGTAACTTTTTTTTGTTTTCTTTTTTTTCTGTCTTTGACATTTTACAATTTTAAATTCCATGCCAAATTTAAGGCACTTTTGGGGACTGAACTATAAGTGGATTTCAAGCTTTGACTCATTTTGTCTCGTCTTGCTCATCTTGTCCAGGATTTACAGAAGTCCTTGAATTTCTATATTGTTTTAAAGATCTTTCAGTCAGAGGTAGCCTATGTTTGTTTTGTTTTTTTCATTTCTCTGCCTTATTATTGGAATATAGTTTTAAAAACAATGTCAACCATATATCATAAAGTACCCAATAAACTGGTATTTAAAAATCAAGTATAGTATATAATGTACTATATGTAGAATGGTGACTTGTAATGTCACAGGTGGATTCTGCTCCTCCCAACAACAAGATAAATTCTTTGTGTTTTCTCATCAGCTGTACAGTCTGTCAAAACTCTGACAGGAACACATGCAAAAGAGAAAGGAGCAGGACACTAAAAAAGTGAATTACCTCAAGGTAAGCTCTAGATCTCACAGTTGTTATCAGAGTTGTTATTTTGATTCCAGTTGCTTTGCAATAAGTGTGAATATTGCTGAGATATGGGGGCTAAAACTAGGTTAGCAAACTGTTGATGTCTTTTTATCTTCTCTTTCTACAGTTGGTGCATAAACATCATCATCTCTGTGTTTCTGCGGTATGTCACAGGTGAGATTTTAAACATTTTAAATGAAACTTCATGTCACATGCAGAATGATGAACGGTGTGTTTGCTGTTTTTAGGTGCTTTCTCTGCTCCTGTGAGGGTAAATGTTGAGGGCTTTGTTGGAGACTCTGCTATTTTGTTTTGTTCGATCCCTGAAAGTGAGATTCAAGACAAAATAGAAGTATTTGAAGTACACTGCAGAGACGATGAAGGCAAGAAAGTGTGTGACATCATTGGAGGCAGCATAGCTGAAGACCAAAAGCCAAAGTACAAGGACAGAGTCGAAACGTTCCCAGAGGAGTATAAGAAGGGCAACTTCTCCATCAAACTCAGCAGTCTTCAAAAAACTGATGCAAGGAAGTACCACTGTTTCATCAAAAGGGACATTACATCACATGACACATTTCAGAAAGAGGTCATCACAGAGCTTCATGTCAAAGGTGTGTATAACCTGAGTTTCATTGACAACATTGTTAGTGATTGATCAAACTAATGTTACTAACTTTGCCTTTGTTGCTTTGTAACAGATAGACCAAGAGGAAGAGGCAACCACGGAGGACTAAATGGAGAACTACCATCAATTGTCTTTTTTATAGTAAGATTTTTCTTAGCTGGCATACTGTTTTTTATGTTTGTAGCAATCACTTTTTGTGTAGCAAGGGTCGTATTCAGTTTCTAGGGTATTGGGGGGGGGGCGTCAGACACAGTGTCGGAAGCATTTTTACTGCTTTTTTACTGCTTAAGCATTGTTACAGTACTTCAGTACATTTTTCAAACTGAAAAAAAAACAACAACTTCATTCTTTGATATTTCAACCAAAACATTTGAGACATGAAGAACCCAAGCACAGTATAATATTAGGAAACTTGACTTTACTAGATGATTAAAATGGTCAGGAAATAACGATCATCACATGCAATGACAACGGAAACATAATAGCTATTTAATACACAAGTTAACTACAAGAGACTTTTAACATACATGAACATCAAAATAAAAGTCTGACTGATCTAAATTCATGAAAACTAAACAAATTGTTACAACCATTGTCCTTTAATCCATTTTAGGAAAAAAAAAAATTATTTTCACAATACATATCCAAACAACATTTGTAAAAACTAAATCTAAATTTACTAAAACCACTCAGCTCACTCACTCTGTAATTAGTCCATCCATTTCCTCCAGTTTGACCCATTCATTTCATCACAATTTTCAGACAAATAAGTGTTAAATAAGGGTGATATACTGCCACCCTTCACAAGACTTTACACAAGTATTTTGATTTATTTATTTTTTGCCTCCTATATTCATTTATTTGTAAAACTATAAACTCATCTTTCATATATTAATATATATTCATTTGTATTAATCATGGCCCAATTTTGCATAAACAGTGTTTGTAATCGGATGTCAGTGTCATGTTTGCTGTTAACAGTGTATTGTCAACCATGTTAATAAATGGCTAAATATACATCAAAGTGTCATTTTATTGGTGTTGCATTTAAGTAGAAAAATACTGTGATTAATTTGATTTTGAAAAAATCAGTGCAATCGCCCACCACTGATTGACGCAAACATATGGGACTGTGGGACCACAAAGAGCCCTACTTGATTAACTGCAGACTATGCCAGAATTAAAGCTTAGTTTGTACATGACATACAACTTAACGAAATTAACGAATAAACATTTATAACAGATCTCAGGCCAATTTATAATAATAATAATAATAATGGTCTCTAAATCTGGTAAGTATAATTCACCGCCGTATGATTCTGCTCAGCATACTTCACCACAGTGTGATTCTGGCACTTAGTGGAGTTGGTTCTGTAAGAAAAAAAAATAGCCATACATTGAAAGCACTAATATGAATATGTATATGGCCTGATTACTAAATGCTCACTCACCAGTGATGTGAAGTCTGGTGCCGTTGCTGAATTTTGGAGGTGCCTCTGTGGTCATGCAGTAATAAATGCCTAACTCATCAGTAGTGACATTTATGAATAGATGATGTTTAGGTGGGACTGAATATTTGGGTCTGAAACTTGCATCCTATTAAAAAGGAGTTGAAGTTGAAAATAACCGCAATATCATAACTGGACGATTTGGTAGTTCTAGTAGCATCCAATAAATCTCTTTTTCATCCAAATGGCAGCTTTTTGTCCGATATTTGTAAGTTCAGTTAAAATGTTTACATAGATAGATAGAATGCGTTATATAAAAACAGGATTCTTAGGAAACATTATACTGTATACTTCATCAGTAGATCCAGTTCCAGAATTATTTTATCATTATTTTTCCAATGAATGTCCAGAGGAAATGAGACGAATGAAACTGTTATGTGTATTGTCAGATTAGCATTTCTTTTGAAAATTACATGAATCACAAAATTCTAAATTTTGACATTTGGTTACTCCACTCAGCAGTTTGATGTAGAAAAAGCAATATGCTGACTTTATCTGTCACGGTTGCACTACTGAGTGGAGTGTGGAGCAAGGAACAGAGGGAGACGAGTACATCAATCCATCATCCAAACTTTAATTTGACAGGGGACTGGAGCCCTCCCTGGGCTTAACTGGTGATCCGAATCACTCCCTGGGCTAACCTAGGGATGAGGAGCCCTCCCTGGGCTCAACGGGGGACGGGACACTGGAGCGAGCTCTGGGGCCGGAGCCGACACTGGAGCGAGCTGTGGGGCTAGGATGAAGGCAGAGAACAGTCCTTTTCTCTTCGTCCTCCTCCTTTGGTTATGGGGGAACTGGGTAGCCGGCGGACTTGTCGTTGCGGTGACTGGTGGGCTTGTGTCAATGGCGGCCTTGACTGGGCCGACTGGGGAGCGGCCGGCCGTACTAGGCTGACGACTAGGGTGGAACTTGAGGACAGCGGGAAATTTGGGGTTGGGCAGGTGGTAGGAGCCATTGGAGTGGTATGTGGACCGGAGCTCTGGGGCCGGAGCCGACACTGGAGCGAGCTGTGGGGCTAGGATGAAGGCAGAGAACAGTCCTTTTCTCTTCGTCCTCCTCCTTTGGTTATGGGGGAACTGGGTAGCCGGCGGACTTGTCGTTGCGGTGACTGGTGGGCTTGTGTCAATGGCGGCCTTGACTGGGCCGACTGGGGAGCGGCCGGCCGTACTAGGCTGACGACTAGGGTGGAACTTGAGGACAGCGGGAAATTTGGGGTTGGGCAGGTGGTAGGAGCCATTGGAGTGGTATGTGGAGGTTCTCGGCGTGGTGTGAGCTGGGGAGATGCAGCGCGTTCCAGCGGGAGTGGGATGACGAGGCTTGGGAAGTTTCTTTACTTCTTCCACTTCATCAGAACCATTTAAGAACATCACGAGATTAATCAACTCGATCAGGGAAAGAAAAAAAAAACCTTGGAAGATCGCAGCGGTTCGCACGGTTGCACTACTGAGTGGAGTGCGGAGCAAGGAACGGAGGGACACGAGGAGTACATCAATCCAGAGAACGTCTCAGGTTACTTATGTAACCATGGTTCCCTGATTAGGGAACGAGACACTGTGTCCTCTAGGGGTCGCTATGGGGAACGCCTCGTCTTGACCCGTTGGGATGTTAGACGGCTGTCAGTGACGTTATTCCCTACGACCAAAGGCCTAGGCTACATACCCCAAAATACTTACCTGTTAGGGCCAGACTCCTGGGCCCGGGGTAGACCTCAAGGCTTGGAATCAGGAATAGATTCCTTTAAGAGAATACGACCAAGAGCCCAGAATCATACTAGTCTTGGCCTGTCACACAGAGGCTACCGCACGCTTCTCTTTGTTTATTTATTTATTTAGTCATTTAGCAGACGCTTTTATCCAAAGCGACTTACAAATGAGGACAATAAAAGTAGTCAAAACTAACAAAAGACCAACAATATATAAGTGCAAATGACAAGTCTCGGTTAGCCTAACACAGTACACATAG